>NC_088408.1:39138389-39438389 GCF_034236695.1 Oncorhynchus nerka
ATGATCCTAATTTCATGGACAGACTAGTGGATAAAGCCAATTAGCTTTTAGTTTGTCTGAAAATGAGAGCAGTATAGAACTGGCACCAACAGACTTTTAATTCAACACTCAATCTGTATTATAATGGTGAAAGTCAGGCTTGCCTGGTCTGGTTTTATTGTTGTATGCCTTATTATTATCACATACATCTGGACAAAAAAAAAGGCTTTTAGGTGCAGTATGATCAAGCAGAAAATAATCATCACGTGTCATTTGAATAGAGCTTGAACAACCAACTACTGTAGCTGGCATGTGAAGGGAAACAAATTCACAACTCTTCCTCTGAGTCACTGGGGTCAACAAACAATTAGAATGCACCTGAGACAGACAGCTGTGTTGGCAGTGAGTGGGCCGGGCGTTGCGGAGGGTTCTGGAGCGTTGGAGCACACTACACGGTTTGCTTTTCTTTGGGAAGTGCTTTAACTTTTTTCCTGAAGCTGGGCAACAGGATTAGGCTCCTTGAAGTATTTTTATGGCTCAGCTGCTGTGGTACAAGGTCAAGTTATGATCTATTGTGCAAACATACCCACAGTGTTCCTCACTTCTTCAATTTTGATAAATAGGGGTTTGACGTTTAAGTCACGACACTGGGACAGCAAAATGAAACATAACACATCTCTCTGCTGTTCTGCAACAAAAAAAAACTCTCAACAATAAATTTGTCCTTATGTTTCATACTGCCAATCTCAGTTGTTATAGAGCTCTTAACCCCACCAAAACGTAGAATGGAATGCATGGGGCTGTTGTTTGTCCCAGTACTAGTCTAGTCTAGCAAATAAAATGGGATTACTTAGGTGCAACTTTCATCAAATGTATATCCATAACATTGCTTACAAATACTGATCTGCCTGAGCCCTCAATCAGGCAATGAAATTCAGACAGTATAATTCAAACAGCAATGAAAGGACAATAGGATATGACCACTGTTTGTTATCCCATAGGAAGCATTGATTCGGATGCCAGAATTTCAGCGCTGTTTAAGACTTGGGGTCAAGTGTCAGTGTCTTCATTTAAACCAAGAATGATAAATACAAACACAGACTACGTAAACAGGGGAAAATTAATTGAATAACATGTTTATGTTCAAACAATGCAGACGCTATTTTTGCTTGGACTGCAGGCGAAGTCTCAGACACCAAAATGATCAGTTACACCCACAACATTGGAGATGAACATAATTGTAAGACTGCCTCTGACACAAGCAAACCAAGTAACAGGACTTGCTTGAAAAGTCAACAGTGTACTGGTAGCAGTCAAGATAACTGAAGAGTTATCTACAATAGGTTTTTATACCAGTTCGTTCAAAATGACATCACTGCAAACATACGGCTTGTGTGTTGACAGAGAGGGCTCAAAATAAAAGCCGCGTTTCATTTCCTGAGACGAGTCCTGTGTTTTGTTGAGGACATGTTAGCAATATTCATCGATGCAATTTTTTTAATTTGACATGACAAGTTTTTGATCCGTCGGGTCGGCGTGTGTCTGGCGTCGGCAGCCTCGGCGGTGGTGTGTGCAAAGTCCAGGTTTCTCTCTCGAATAAAACATCTGGCCTCTGTTGCCGTCTGACATGGTCTATGGGGGATGTCGGGGTAAAATACGGAGGATCTAGATTATGACGCCATAAATCTGCTTAGGGTTTTTTTTTTCTCTCCAGGTTCTGAAAACGCAGATTCATGCCGACATAATTGCCAACATGCTTCGGAGCGGGAACTACTTCAAGGACTTAAGCTTTCCCATCTAACGCGCAGCCATTCACCATAACACACCACCATCCACAGCTTCATTTCTCATTTGGCTCTAGTCTGGAGTAAAAGCAGAGAAGAAGAACGTGAAAACGTCTGATGTTATTAGTTTTCCAACTCGGGGAGTTCCTGACATGAACCATACAAACTGCATTCCATTCCATCACAGGAATTGAAAAGAAAGCACCTGGCCTTGACTGTTTGCTTTGGATACAGCGGCAGGGCAGTAAGTCCCCTGAAAATCATCAGTGGAAGGAAAGCCGGGCTGAGTCCAAGTCATTCCCTCCATTCTCCATTCCTTTCACAGGTCAAGTAAAGAGAGAGGATGAAGCAACCCCCCCCCCCAACTCAGAACAATGAGTCACTGTCCATCCTCAATGGCACCTCGACATGTAGGATAATTCATTAGGATAATTGCATTTAAATGCTCTGCTCTACACTTTCTTTTTCACCGAGTGTTTTGCTTTATTTCCATAAAGAATCATCTTGGAGTATTACAGAATGGGTATGAATGATCCACTGAAAGCAGTATTTCCAATTCCCGATCGGGCCGTAAGGCGTGCTGTGACTGATTGCACATGGGAAAATATTGCATGTTAATTTCACATCCGACCCTGCTGTTTTCAGAGGAATGTGGAGAGTCAACCTCCCTATGGAGGTTATCACAGCATTGAAGTAGCAGTGCTTCTGACATGGAGGACTTTATGCTCATACATGGACAAAGTACACGGACAAAAAGTGTCAGTTACTAAAGGACTTGAGTCGTGAACATAAAACAGGCAAACTTGTCTGCTTTTAATTCAGACCCTTCCCTCTGCTGAGGATCTTTAGTGGAAGACTGCATGGGAAGATTAACTCACCAACCAACTGCTCTGCCTCTGCTCTGTGACTGTGGTTAGAAGAGCTAAATATATCGCTGATTGTGTTTTATTTATTCTTAGACCCGTAAACAGAGTGATGTGCCCGTTCTCACACTGTTCATATACCCCTTACTTAAACTATACCCATCCATTTCCTTTCTCCCCTGTCCGGGAAGCTCTTCCATTAAAGGAGGACCTGTTTGACGATGCCACATGGGTATTTAGACACAGGAGAGAACAGATGGATACATTTCAGAAGTGCTCTCTGGGTCTCCTGTGGGATGTTTCCATTTCTATGCAGGGGAGGAAATTCTCTACGCGGCCTCTGGGAATACTGCATCTTAGGTGCCTGTGCTGCTGCTATTTCCACTCGATTACCTTAGCTCAAACTGCTGCAGTTATTCCCCCCCCCCCCTCTGTTTAAATATCTCCGTGAAGCAGAGTAAATGCATTAAGGGGATACATAATAAATGCATGTGTGTGCATGCTTAAAAACATACACGGGGGAGTTGCCTCACGCGACAAAAACAGCTGGAGATGATTATTTTCGTATCACGTTTTGGATATTGTAAAGTAGGGGGGGGGGCCTTGGCCACAGTCCAAAAAAGAAGGGGAGGGGAAATGAGTGTTTGACTTGTTCTCCCTCTCCTCCATTTATTCCTGGAATGTAGAGATGTATTTCACAGTCCCTTGAACGTTTATAGGGACCCGTGGCTCTGAAAGGTTTCATCTGGTACATTTCCACTGCAATATCTTTTCACAACACAATAGATATTTTTGTTTCAAATCAGTCCTTTTCTCATCTAATTCCCAACTGGCATTTCAACTACTGCATGGGTTGCCAGGAATATGTGTTGTAGTCCCAATTACAGTATATGGCAGGCAAACAAAATGCTAACTAGGCCCAATTGCCTCGCCAACCTAGGGGGACAGATTTGTCAGAATTGAATTTGTATGCTTGATCATCCACAAACTGACAGCCAAAGACACTATCAAAGTTCCTGAAATTAATACATTTGCAGCCCATGGACGTTTTAATAAGCGGATGTGCTGTGTAGTGCATTGCATTGAAGAATTCTGTAAAGTAATGAATGTTAATTCGACTGCCTTGTTTAAGACGCTACACTACATTCTCTCCACTGGCTTCCAGTTGAAGCTCGCATCCGCTACAAGACCATGGTGCTTGCCTACGGAGCTGTGAGGGGAACGGCACCTCAGTACCTCCAGGCTCTGATCAGGCCCTACACCCAAACAAGGGCACTGCGTTCATCCATCTCTGGCCTGCTCGCCTCCCTACCACTGAGGAAGTACAGTTCCCGCTCAGCCCAGTCAAAACTGTTCGCTGCTCTGGCCCCCCAATGGTGGAACAAACTCCCTCACGACGCCAGGACAGCGGAGTCAATCACCACCTTCCGGAGACACCTGAAACCCCACCTCTTTAAGGAATACCTAGGATAGGATAAAGTAATCCTTCTCACCCCACCCCCCCCCCCTTAAAAGACCTAGATGCACTATTGTAAAGTGGCTGTTCCACTGGATGTCATAAGGTGAAAGCACCAATTTGTAAGTCGCTCTGGATAAGAGCGTCTGCTAAATGACTTAAATGTAATGTAAATGTAATGTAACTCGTTCTCGGTTGAACAGTCTCTATTCCATTCCAATGGCTGTTACTCGATATAGAGCTGAAACAAAGTACATCATAAGTAGCCGCCCACTTCCACACCTCTTTTTTTTCTCCCCAATTTCGTGGTATCCAATTGGTAGTAGTTAAGTCATGTCTCATCGCTGCAACTCCCGTACGGACTCGGGAGAGGCGAAGGTCGAGAGCCATGCGTCCTCCGAAACACAACCCAACCAAGCCGCACTGCTTCTTGACACAATGCACATCCAACCCGGAAGCCAGCCGCACCAATGTGTCGGAGGAACCACCGTACACCTGGCGACCTGGTCAGCGTGCACTGCGCACTGCCCGCCACAGGAGTCGATAGTGCACGATGAGACAAGGATATCCCTGCCGGCCAAACTCTCCCTAACCCGGATGACGCTGGGCCAATTGTGCGCCGCCCCATGGGCCTCCCGGTCGTGGCCGGCTGCAACAGAGCATGGACTCGAACCAAGAATCTCTGGTGGCACAGCTAGCGCTGAGATGCAGTGCCTTGGCCCGCTGTGCCACCCGGGAGGCCCCACACCTCTTTTAATGATCAGAAGAGGACATGGGCTGATATGTGGAAACATGGGCTACCGACTTAGGGAGCCCAGAGGTATACAGGATGGATGCTCAGTGTTGTGTAGCGTGAATTGACTGCAGGATCTATGGTGTGGGCTGGAGACATGATTGCAGCCAATCAAGCCAATGTCTCCTTGCGGGAGAGGTGATTACAGTAATTATTGTGTCACTCTGTTGAGGGGGCTTGTGCAACCTCAGTCTGGATCATTCAATTGGAGACACTATTGATTGTATTGACAGGGTTGTCAGTGGTGCTCAATTATAGTGGCAGGTCTCAACTTTTGTTGAGTGACATCTCACTTTGAAGGTGCTTTAGTCTTTTCGATTGTCTCACTGGCCTTTTTCCAGTCTGTGTTCCCATGACAAATTGAATGACCTAAAAGGTCATGAGGTTTATGAGCACCACTCGTTCCGGTGTCTCAACAAAATAAATAGTGGGGGTACACCGTACCGGTAAAATGTGAGTCTATCACAATAATTAAAACAAAGATGTCAAGACAACTATGGGCAAGATTAAGATTACCGCATGTCAGCTGCATGAAAATGAGTGAATTGACTTGAAATCGGGTAGCCCAAGGCCGGCAGATGGCAATATTGAGTAATTTTATCTTACCGCCCAAAGTGAATGCATGCACTTGCATCCCCCATGGACAGGTTCGTACGAAAAACATTCTCCATTCAGTTTGTAAAGCCGTAGATTTCCTCATTAATTCTATTTAATGGCGATAAAAAGGGAAAAATATGCTTACATTCTCTATGGAACACCACATTCCCCAACTAGAAGAGCTAATGCTAGTCCCGGATAGTCTCCAAATGTATCACGGCTCAGGCTAAGACCCAGATGCAGACACAGGAGGTTGATAGTACGAGTCTCAGAGTTTATTATAGAACAAGAGGAAGGCAAAAGGTAAGTCAAGGCAGGCAAAGGGTCGTAATCCAAATCAGAGTCAAGCAGCCACAGGGTGGCAGACAGGATCAGGGTCAGGACAGGCAGGAAGGTCAGAACTGGGGCGACCAGGAAAAAAACGAAATCTAGAGCAATGGAACCTGCTGGTAGGACTGGCAAAAGACAAACAGAAAATGCAGGTATAAATACCCAGGGGATAATGGGGGGGTTGGTGACACCTGGTGGGGGGTGGAGACAAGCACACAGACAGGTGAAACAGATCAGGGTGTGACAAAATTGCTTTGTGGTTAGAGGAGAATACAAAATGTTTGCCAAAGAGGAGACTGAGTTATTGGATTTCTTTACGAGGCCTACTAGTCCCATGGAGATCATAGTAAATTAATAGGGATTCCATATATAATTATTTGATTAGACCCATCATTTTTGTTGGTGCATTCGCCAGTGCGCACAGACAATAGTCCATACCGGTAGGAAATATAATCTACTTTCACCCCCGCTCATAACAACTTTTATAACACGGTTATGAAGTACACTTGAGCACCATCAGTAGCAAGCTTGTCATATTTGTCTCTCATTTTGAAGAGGCAGTAATTGTGGGTTTGATTACTGGTTTGTTGTGAGTGCTTGTTTGATATGAGATTAGCGTATTAATTGAAGCACATGTTCAGTGTCAGATTCCATTTTCTCCTCCTGTATACCTAATCAAACTGCATTAGGAAAGCATGTTTTAATCCCTGCCCTGCATAATCACGTTAATGCAGCTGCATGCAGTTGAGACACAGGTAAATGCCCAAATAATGGAAACACTTGAGTAAATGAGGGATATAAAGTATATTGAAAGCAGCTGTTTCCACACAGGTGTGGTTCCTGATTTAATTAAGTAATTAGCATATGATCATGCTTAGGGTCATGTATAAAAATGCTGGGCAGGCCATTATTTTGGCTACCATGGCTATGCCCCCATAGGATGATAATGCTCCCATCCACAGGGCACGAGTGGTCACTGAATGGTTTGATGAGCATGAAAATGATGTAAACCATATGCCATGGCCATCTCAGTCACCGGATCGCAACCCAATTGAACAGTAATGGGAGATTCTGGAGTGGCGCCTGAGACAACGTTTTCCACCACCATGAACAAAACACCAAATGATGGAATTTCTCATAGAAGAATGGTACCTCAGCATTAAAATCTATGCGAAGGTGCATTAAAGCTGTTCGGGCTTGTGGTGGCCCAACTCCATATTAAGACGCTTTATGTTGGCGTTTCCTTTATTTTGGCAGTTACCTGATCGTTCCCTGCACAGAGCTGTGTTACAGCTTTGTAAGTGGATGCTAAAAATGGCCCTTTGCTATCAATATCATGCCAAGAATGCTGGGAAACTTTTCAGAACGTGGAAAAAAGCTTCTGGGCTTTCTGCCTGACTGCAAAACAGCATTGTTTCTAATTTATTATTTACGGACCTTTTGATTAATTTCAGAAAGGTTTTGTTCAGTTCTATGATGATTTTCTACTCTATTTTCTCTTTTCCTGTAGATTGTTGAGATGTGCAGGAGGATAAGAGCTAGGTCTCCCCAATGCTAGCAGGTATAAGAAAGTGGTCACTAAGTGTGAGAAAATGCCTATCACTTTTAATGAAACAGAGTTAATCAGATTGGTGATAAATCTCTCAACTACATTTAACTCAATATAAATATATACATCAGAACAACAGTTGAAGTCCGAAGATTACATACACTTAGGTTGGAGTCATTAAAACTCGTTTTTCAACCACTCCACAGATTTCTTGCTAACAAACTATAGTTTTGGCAAGTCGGTTAGGTCATCTACTTTGTGCATAACACAAATCTGTTTTTACAGACAGATTATTTCACTTATAATTCCCTGTATCACAATTCCAGTGGGTCAGAATACACCTACACAAGTTGACTGCCTTTAAACAGCTCGGAAAATACCAGAAAATTATGTCATGGCTTTAGAAGCTTCTGATAGGCTAAACTCAGTGCCTCTTTGCTTGACATCATGGGAAAATCAAAAGAAATCAGCCAAGACCTCAGAAAAAATTGTAGACCTCCACAAGTCTGGTTCATCCTTGGGAGCAATTTCCAAATGCCTGAAGGTACCACATTCATCTGTACAAACAATAGTACGCAAGTATAAACACCATGGGACCACGAAGCCGTCATACCGCTCAGGAAGGAGACGCGTTCTGTCTCCTAGAGATTAACATACTTTGGTGCGAAAAGTGCAAATCAATCCCAGAACAACAGCAAAGGACCTTGTGAAGATGTTGGAGGAAACAGGTACAAAAGTATCTATATCCACATTAAAACGAGTCTGATATCGACATAACCTGAAAGGCCGCTCAGCAAGGAAGAAGCCACTGCTCCAAAACCGCCATAAAAAGAACAGACTACGGTTTGCAACTGCACATGGGGACAAAGATCGTACTTTTTGAAGAAATGTCCTCTGGTATGATGAAACAAAAATAGAACTGTTTGGCCATAATGACCATCATTATGTTTGGAGGAAAAAGGGGTAGGCTTGCAAGCCAAAAAACACCATCCCAACCATGAAGCACGGGGGTGGCAGTATCATGTTGTGGGGGTACTTTGCTGCAGGAGGGACTGGTGCACTTCACAAACTAGATGGCATCATGAGGCAAGAAAATTAAGTGGGTATTTTGAAGTAACATCTCAAGACATCAGGCAGGTAGTTAAAGCTTGGTCGCAAATGGGTCTTCCAAATGGACAATGACCCCAAGCATACTTCCAAAGTTGTGGCAAAATGGCTTAAGGACAACGAAGTCAAGGTATTGGAGTGGCCATCACAAAGCCCCGACCTCAACCTATAGAACATTTGTGGGCAGAATTGAAAAAGCGTGTGTGA
Organism: Oncorhynchus nerka; assembly: GCF_034236695.1. Lineage (NCBI taxonomy): Eukaryota > Metazoa > Chordata > Actinopteri > Salmoniformes > Salmonidae > Oncorhynchus > Oncorhynchus nerka. The sequence goes on from NC_088408.1 coordinate 39,147,055, forward strand.
GCAAGGAAGCCTACAGACCTGACCCAGTCACACCAGCTCTGTCAGGAGGAATGGGCCAAAGTTCACCCAACTTATTGTGGGAAGCTTGTGGAAGGCTACACGAAACATTTGACCTAAGTTAAACAATTTAAAGGCAATGCTACCAAATACTGATTGAGTGTATGTAAATTTCAAACCCACTGGGAATGTGATGAAATGAATAAAAGCTGAAATAAATAATTCTCTCTACTATTATTCTGACATTTCACATTCTAAAAATAAAGTGGTGATCCTAAACTGACCTAAGACAGGGAATTTTTTACTAGGATTAAATGTCAGGAATTGTGAAAAACTGAGTTTAAATGTATTTGGCTAAGGTGTATGTAAACTTCTGACTTCAACTGTATTCAGATGAGATCTAGCTACTGGTACTGTACTGCATGTTAGTTATTGAATGATTCATTACAGTATTATGTTTAAATATCAACCTGTCCTCTGTTAGGTGACATCAATCTCTACCCCTGTCATATGACCACCTCCAGCTAGATGTGGGCTTCACCAGTGCTCTACTCTGCCATTGTCTGGTTTCACAATCTCAGCCTGGCTGGGAGCAAAGAAGTGTCAGCTGTCCTGTCCTCGGGTGATTACCTCTACACGCTGACCACTAGCAGTCTTTACAGTGACAGTCAGTCAGGGCCTAACGCTCAGGTGGAGAGGGAAAGGGATCAGGCCTTGGAGGGAGGCTGAGATGCCCACAGCACACAGTAATCCTGGATCACAGAGCTAGCTCGGTTAGCGTCTCCTGTTCACGGTGGGGATTAGATACACTGAGCCCACCACTGTGCTCAAACACTCACGTCTACTACTATAGGGGCCTTTTTATGTCCACGGAGGCCACCAGTCAGAAAAACGTCAAAGAAGATAATTAAAAACCTGGTTACTACCACTTCCACATACAGTCAGTTCCAAAATGATTGCCACCCTCAATAAAGATGAGCAAAAAAGACTGTATAAAATAATAATACAAATCATGAGCTATATTGTAAGCAAGCCATTTTTATTTTATAGGCGTTTCACAATTATTGGCACCACTGTTTTCAATACCTTTAAAAGTAGTATTAGTATAATATAATATATACAGTACCAGTCAAAAGTTTGGAAACTTTTTCTTTATTTTTAATATATTCTACATTGTAGAATAATAGTGAAGACATAAAAAGTATGGAATAACACATATGGAATCATGTAGTAACCCCAAAAGTGCTTTACAAATGAAAATAGATTTTATATTTGAGATTCTTCAAAGTAGCCACCATTTGCATTGATGACAGCTTTGCACACTCTTGGCATTCTCTCAACCAGCTTCATGAGGCAGTCACCTGGAATGCATTTCAATTAAAAGGTGTTAATTGTTTGTTAAAAGTTCATTTATAGAATTTCTTTCCTTCTTAATGTGTTTGAGCCAATCAGTTGTGTTGTGACAATGTAGGGTTGGTATACAGAAGATAGCCCTATTTAGTAAAAGACCAAGTCCATATTATGGCAAGAACAGAGAAACAACAGTCCAACATTACTTTAAGACATGATTCCAAGAACACAGGATGAGATGTTACTATCCTTTGTGCAAGCACTTCCAAGAGTTAATGAACAGTGAGCGTCGTGAAATTTGGGGAGCGCATCGTCAGTAGTGTACCTTTGGTTCCTAGGGAGTTTCAGCCTTTCACACTATACACCCTCCCCAAAGGCGGCCAGCGACAGGGTGATCAATCCTACGCTTGCGTCCCATTCCCAATTAGTCATAGGAGTTGCCTTGTTGTTGATAGCCAACATCCCATGGGACTATGCATGGCAGGGGCGTCCTCCTCCCTGAGTCAAGCATTGTTGACCGCATACCTCCTGGCCCTCTCACTTCAGGGCCTAGCTGGGGTCTTTCCTCTTCATCCAGAGCCACTGACTGCTGCCTTCTGCCGCCTCCGATACAGCTTTGATTGCCGAACGCTGGCTCTGGCCCTTAATTCCCAGGTCTCTAAGCAGTCTGGTTGTAGATGTTGCCACAAAACCTCTGCAGCCCACCTCCACTGGTCGGACTTCTGTGTTCCAGCCATGATGCCGTGCTTCGGCAGCTAGATCAGCATAGCGCAGATGTTTTCGCTCATAAGCCTCATCTACTGAGTCCTCCCAGGGTACTGTGAGCTCAATGATGAAGACCTTATTGAGCGAACGGGACCAGAGCACCATGTCAGGTCTTAGGGTGGTGGTTGCGATCTCTGGAGGAAACACAAGTTGCCGGCCAATGTCAGCTAGCATTTTCCAGTCGCGGGCCAAGCGCAGCTGGTCTCGCTCTAATGGTGTAGAGCCGCTCTTCGGTGGTTTAGCCCCTTCGCGGACAAAGTTTGTCCGTAAGGAGTGTGATGCTGCTGTGGGTGTTAGGGAGTTGGTGGGAGCTCGCTTGTCCTCCAGGGCGGACGCAAGGTTTTTAAGGACTTGGTTGTGACGCCAAGTGTAGCGTCCTTGGGTGAGGCTTGTTTTACACCCTGTGAGAATGTGCCTGAGGTTGGCTGGCATGGAACAGAGGGCACAGTCCGGATCTTCACCATACCATTGGTGAAGATTAACTGGTGTTGGAAGGACGTCATATGTTGCTCTGATGGAAAAGCTCAACCGCCTCGCTTCCATGGCCCACAGATCCTTCCAGCTGATCTTCCTCTTCTCCACACTGTCCCATCGAGTCCACTGTCCCTGTTTGGCAAGAGAGACTGCCTTGGCCCACCTTGCAGCCTCCTCCTGATGGCGTACTTCCTGCACTACCATCTTCTGCCGCTCTGGTGCAGTGGCCTTACTCCAAGCAGCACGGCTAGTTAGCCCAAGGCCTCCTCTCCCTTGCTGAACATGACCCACAATGTCAGCATGTCTGAGGGCATGTCTGAGGGCTGCTGTTGCCTCCTGGACTGCTTTCCTGGCCTCCATTTGCGCCCAGTTGCCAAATGGAGCTCAGTCAATCCAAAATATGTCAAGAAATTTCTTCAAGTGATGTCTCTAAAACCATCAAGCTGCTGCTGCAGAGGATAAGTTCATTAGAGTTACCAGTCTCAAAAATTGCAGCCCAAATAAATGCTTCACAGAGTTCAAGTAACAGACACATCTCAACATCAACTGTTCAGAGGAGGTGAATCAGGGCCTTCATGGTCAAATTGCTGCAAAGAAACCATTACCAAAGGACACCAATAATAAGAAGAGACTTGCTTGGGCCAAGAAACACAAGCAATGGACCAGCGGAAATCTGTCCTTTGTTCTGATGAGTCCAAATTTGAGATTTTTGGTTCCAACCGCCGTGTCTTTGTGAGACACAGAGTAGGTGAACGGATGATCTCTGCATGTGTGCTTCCCACCATGAAGAATGGAGGAGGAGGTGTGATGGTGTGGGGGTGCTTTGCTGGTGACAATGTCAGTGATTTATTTAGAATTCAAGGCACACTTTAAAAAACTTTTACACTTTTACTAGGCAAGTCAGTTAAGAACAAATTCTTATTTTCAATGACGGCCTAGGAACAGTGGGTTAACTGCCTGTTCAGGGGCAGAACGACAGATTTGTACCTTGTCAGCTCGGGGATTTGAACTTGCAACCTTTCGGTTACTTAACCAGCATGGCTACCCCAGCATTCTGCAGCGATACGCCATCTCATCTGGTTTGCGGTTAGTGGGACAGTCACTTGTTTTTCAACAGGACAATGACCCAAAACAAACCTCCAGGCTGTGTAAAGACTATTTGACCAAGACGGAGAGTGATGGAGTGCTGCATCAGAAGACCTGGCCTCCACAATCACCTGACCTCAACCCAATTGAGATGGTTTTGTATGAGTTGGAAAAGCATTCCAGGTGAAGCTGGTTGAGAGAATTCCAAGAGTTTGCAAAGATATCGTCAAGGCAAAGGGTGGCTACTTTGAAGAATATAAAATGTATTCTGATTTGTTTAACGCATTTTGGTTACTATATGATTCCATATGTGTTATTTCATAGTGTTGATGTCTTCACTATTATTCTAGTAGAAAAGTAGAAAATACTTTTAAAAATAAAGAAAAATGAGTAGGTGTTTCCAAACTTTTGACTGGTACTGTATATTTTCTTAAATAGCATACAAGCTATTTAAAAATAGATAATACAAATACTGAGCTGTGCTATTTATTTATGTATTTAATACAGTATTTTTTTCACATCTTTATAAAGGGTGGCAATCATTTTGAACCTGACTCTATATCATAATGTTTAGAGTGTAACTGATTAAATATATGAGGTTTCTGCAGTATGGGCAAAATGAATATGTCAAAATTCAAGTTTCAAGAAGAACACCCATTTTGGAACTTGATTGTGTTTACTTGGAAGATGTCTTGAAAGTATTTCCAGAGATGTGGATATGTTGCAGCCATTAATGCCACTGATAAACACTTTATACGGATTAAAACATGAACACGACTAAAATGTAGACATCAATTTGTTTCTATCAATTCTAAAGTGCCACTCATTGCACTTCTCTATACATTACCTCACTCAACATGGCCAGCTGCTTCTAATTATGTGGCAAAGGCCTGTCACATCTTGTCTTGTTCTTTTCTTTGGCAGTCGAAAAGCTTTGGAAAGGAAGCCGAAAGCTCCAAATGTGAGGTAATGTGAAATAAGTAGTATTTCTTCTAAACCAAAATTTGGGGGAAATGATATGATATGGGGAAATCTAGAGCATTTTCATAATGTTCCAAACATTTCCTGAATGTTTTACATAAAAAATTATTATCCTTCCAAAACAGAAAACCCCCGGCCCATGTTCAGCGATGACGTTTTAACATCCATAAGTACAATATATCCACCTAAATCTAACATTGCCCCGTGGGGATAAGTGTGCCTACTTGAAAAAATATACTCAAAGAGAGAGTAACATTGGAGGGCCACCCTGGCCATGTAATTTGATATACTCATTCCACTTCATAGATAGTAGTCCACTAAAGCACAGGCAATGCCCTTAGGCATTGATTTCCTACTGAGAGTTTACCCTGAGTGCCACCCATGCAGCGATAAGCAGTCGCTCACAGCCATTATGTACTATTCATCAGGGAGCCCTGTTGGTGCCAAGGCTTCCTTGCCCTTGTTAAAATCGCCGCCTCCCAGACCAGCGTACTCCGTCACGCCATTGAGCCGGGCGACGGGGAATGCCAATGAGTTCTGAATGAGTTCCGCCGGTACCCTCCTCTCACCCCGCATGTCACTCTTGATAGGCCTCAGTCGCCAGCTTGCCCAGCCGCCTGATGCAAATAGCTGTCAGACTGCTCACAAACATGCAGAACTGCAGCAAGTGTCGGGGAACAAATTCAATTTATGCATTTAGAGTTATCATTATGCATAGGGAATTGCCGCCTTGGCTCTCTGAAAGCTTATGCAGCATTGAAACCAATTCAAGCACGAAAAAGAGCAGTAAAAGTTCTCCTACAGCCACTGAATGACAACTATATCACTTTTCGCATTATTCAAATACATTAATGTGTGTGAACACTGCTGTAGGGAAACAGTAGGGAAGGTAAACATATTTGATGCTTGGCATGTTGGATTTGATGGTCATAATGGACGCTCAAAGCAAACAGATGAGTTCGATTAAATCCATTAGGGAAAATTAGGAAAATATTAGAGACCTAATTAGCTCTATAATCCATTTTAATCTCACTCTACATGCATGCTATTTACTATGATTACCCCTCTTACCTTCCTGTAGTTGTTCTTCTTCCTCTTGTTACTCTACCTCTTCTTCTACTACCCCTTCTACCTCTACTTACTCTTCTACCTCTACTTGCTCTTCTACCTCTTACTTCTACCTCCTTTTTCTACCTCTTCTTCAGCCATGTGTGAAATGGATCAGACAGTAACGGGTTAATGGAAACACATCCTCATTTGTTGTTTATATTTGACAGTGCCGTTTTCTGAGCCGAGGGGCCATCATGGTGTTATGACTGTTGCAAATACATTTGACATTTCCGCCGGTGCAATAACAGTATGTGGAAGATGAAGAGGACCACTGACATTTATGGTAATAAAAAGAGTGGTGGCTATGCTGTATGTGTTTGACCTCATCTCAGGGAGTGTCTTGACTATGCATTGCTTTTTGATGTGGTCAGGTAAATGAAAGGTGGCTGGTAAAATAATAAGGTAGGGAGAGGTGCTGTCAGACGTGGCAGTCTCCGTTTGAGGTGAGAGGGAAAACAGAATGACATTCTCCTCACAGAGAGAAAAAAAGAAGATTTGGTAATCCCCACTATCACAGACCGAATGAAAAACTATATCAGGGGACACGCATGACCTGCTTCATGAGGCACAGGGCTCATATGTCCTTCAAGACTTCAAGGAGCAAAAAGCTACGCAGCTCATCTCAATTCCTCAGCGTAGGCATGGCTGCAGTCTTACTATACACACATTGTTGAACGGATCAATGGCATGTATAGTACACATTCCTCTAAAGCACAGCCATCTCATTGCCTCGCTTCACTGAGCTTGTGAAGTAGGCTACATGGTAATTCTCACTTGATCTTAAAAGTGTTGTCTGCTGGTTAGAGATTTGTCCTTGTGTTCCTATAAAGACGTGGATTCAAATCATTCTGAAGTAATCACCTGCGGTCATGTCTTTAAAGGACAAGAATAATTTAGGCTGCTTGCATTTGGACATCTATGGCAAAATAAAAGTGTGAGGTGATTTCTAAGCGTAAGATCAATTTTCCAACATGAACCTTGTAGAAAATGAAATGGATAGCCCTGAGCTAAATGTTTCCCAGTGCACGGCTGCCCCGACATCATATAAAACTGATGGATTCAATATAATTCCATTTATACCATCGGAAACGCCACTAAATGGGAAAGTAGCTAAAAGCTCCAGTCGCTCACAACAAAATGGGGTCTCTCAAGAAAACAACAGGCAATTTAGCCGATGGGGAAACATTTTGCTGTGAAATAATCAGCAAGAATGTACATTAATCACACTGCACTGCATCAATTTATTTATTTATTTATCTTTTGAGCATTACAGGAAAAATTATGTTTTATGTAGATGCACTAGTAATACCGACATCAAACATGGACAAATATCCTGTAAATAGCACCACGGTGGTCGTCAAACAGTTTGTCTGTTTCATGGCAAACAAGCATTTCTAAAAGAAGGAAAATACTGCCACGAAGTCAGCTACCCTAGATCCGCCGCTTGCAAGTAGCCACCACACGGGGAACCTGTTTGTTCTTCTGAAGGTAGACCTTTTTGATGACAAGCTTCAAACTGATGTAAATATTACCTCCATGGGCTTTTGTGTTTGCTTTCTTAAACATGCAGCAGCTCTTTGGTCTCACTCAGTTGATCTAATTCAAAAGCCTGCTCCCGGAAAGAAACAACATCCATTTAAAAGGTAACTGTCGGGTGGCATTGTACTTCCCATTACAAAGACACATTGCAGGCCCCAGAAGTTGTCGTGCGGTTCCAGACATCGAGCATGCGAGAGGCAGACCCAAAATCATCAAGGAGAAATTGTTATTGCAATATGCACCATGAAAACCTCTGAGTGACTGGATAGAAAGAGATTCATCTCTCAAGCCCTTCATTTTCTCTGACTCCGCCCAGGACAATAAAAGTCATTCTTCTGGGTGTTCGGATGTCACTTCCTTAATCAGGGCCTGCCACGCTATACACTGAGAAGCCCACTCCTCCAGAACATTCCACGTTCAAGGTCCGTTTGCTCAAGCCAGTGCAGTGCTTCACTCTAAAAAGCATGTCCTTCAAACAAATGCGTGTAGAAAAAGGGCAAGGGAGGGTCAGAGATGGGCAAATCCGGACCAGGCCTTCTACAACAAGACAGCGCTAGTTATCACTGCATTATGACTGATGCCATCCATCTCATGGTGAAACCCTGCTAATGTGTGTGTGGCCATCATGTACGGTGAAGTGTAACATTCATTTGCTGTGTGAGTGGTAACTGGGTTAAAAGCGCCTGCTAGCATTAATGGAGCCATCACGACTGCAGCAGTCAGGCAGAACAGAGGGCTCTTACTGCAATTATCTCCAAACCCTCAGAAAAATAGATTTCCATGTAATGTGAACTATCTATTCTCACCTAGACATGTTTTAAAGTCTAGGTTACTGTTACTGAACAGTGAAATCTGAATGTAAGAGATCTAATTGGACTACCACATGCACCTTTCGGTTTGTGAGTTTCATTTTAGCCAGTGTTCCGTTTGAATAGGGCGTAAACCATAATGAATGGAGGGGTAGTTTGAATATTACCCATTATTCATCCTCATCTACACTACCATAGTTCATAAACTGCTACATTTCCTTTAGTCTCTGTTGAACATAGCTCGACTCCAAAGAGATACAGTATCTCTGAGTCTGGCCCTATTAGGGGAGCAAGTGTACTTGACAGGACACGTTCTATGGCTACTGGCCAAGGTGGAGAGGCCAGGAGGGGATAAGAGGATGTCAAAGCCCCAGGGCAGGTGGGACTAAGGCCCTGTGGCTGACAAGATTGCTAGACTGACCATGAAAACAAGTGTTCCAAGTCTCCATTCCACAAAATAGTTTTTACAGTGCAAGCTTGCCACCTGCAAAGAAAATAACAAACCCACTGTCAATGGAACTTCAGTCGGACAAGGAGATGTGAGATTTGGCGTGCATTTAAAGGGCATTTGCGTTTCAACAATGCCACCAACGAATTGAGAGTGGACGCCCGTTTGTGTAACTGTTGTTTTTCAGGTTAGTTACATGCCGTTTGTACTGTAAAACGTACCTGATGAGATAAGTTGCTGATGTGCTTAATGACCCCCTTATCAACAGAGCATCCTCTGCATGGTGATTAAAGCTCTGAGACCCCATGTAGAGACCTATTCTGCCCTCAAGGGCATAGAAGCCATAGATCTCTGCTTCACATAACCAAACTCCACTAAGGTTTCCCCTCTTTTAACGACACAAAGGAAAGAAATATGGAACAATCCAACAGAAAAGGGTGGTATATACATGATCTGGTCTTGATCCCTGCGAGACTGCATCATTTGCGGAATAACGGGTCACCTGTGCATATTCTACCATTCACCATCCCCTCTCCCACGCTTCAAAGCAGTGAAGGTAATCCAATTCAAATGTGTCATGATCATGACTCAGAACCACAAGTCTTGCAGGTCAGAGGAAATCTTGTTCTTCTCACCTGATTCACTTGACTTCTGCTTATTGCATTTATTTGAGCATAGTCAAATATCCCCTCTGCCAGGCATATTCTGTCCTTTATCTCATTGTCGGGAGTTTAGTTTAATATATTCCTTCTCATGCTAAACTCGCCCTTTGTGGGACTGTTGAAGAACGGTGGAATGCAATCAAATGTAATGTTGATCAAATGTGCACAACAGACTTCCTGGCTGTCTTGTGACTGGTCTACTGGCCTGCTGCAGGAATGGCTACAGGACGGCTACGGCTGTGAGTTTGTTTCGCATGCAGCCCCAGCTCCATGAAATGAGATACCTCTCCCGTGGCACCATGTGGCCAGACAGACAGAACACACTCGTCCTGACTGCCATTCTTTGCCCGGGGAAGTGTTTTTCATGCTCTACTGTTTCCACAGAAGACAGATCCACTGCCACTACCGAACCAAGGGGCTCTTCTCCGTCGCAGGAAACCGACTAGCCTCCATGAATTCTAGTATAAAGAAAGAGAGATATAAGGCATGTTATTGTATATAGACATGTAGACTGTTTATTTATGCAATTCTGTATAGTGGTTTCAGTCTGTTATGGGTCGAATTGTAGAACGATAGAAACATAACTAAGAGCTTTATCCCCAGACCCAAAGAGGACCTTTTTCGATCTCATCCATCAGTCTAAATGTAATGACCTCATAAAACTAATGAAAGCAGGGTAATTGTAGCACCCCAATCTTCTCCGATGTAAGTCTTGGATACAACTTACTACTTTGTGGCTCCGCATAACAAATGGATGAGACTAGCAGAGGCCTAAGACAACTTCCTGCGTCCTGATCAGAGCTCAGAGCTATGGGCCACCAGGGAGCACGATGGCTCCAGGAACCCATTCCTCGTGCTTAAAATGTGGTCTTAAAATCTCCGAAAACAGGTCCAAGCAGGCTAGGATGTGAACGGACAAAACTTGGAATTAAGGTTAAGAAATATTTTTTGACCACAACGGGAACTTGGCATCTCGAGTTAACACACTTTAAAGCCTTGTCATTACAATAAGTTTAATATAGTTTAATAATAAAACAAAAGAAATCAGTGAGAGTTGTAAATACTGAAAAAAAAGACATTGGTATTTCTGCGCAGGAGCTAATATAGTGATTAGCACTTTGTCGTCAACTGCACATCACTGGGTTGGTTAGTGAGACAAATAGCAATGGAACTACCATTGGTATTTGTTTCAACATCTTTGTTGATTCTCCTCACATTCTCATCAAACGATAAGGTCTATTTCTTATGTCGCATTAACATCACAGAGCACAGGTGTCAAATTCATTCCACAGAGGGCCGAGTGGCTGAGGGTTCTCGCTCTTCCCTTGCACTTTATTGAGGAATTAAGGTCACTAATTAGTAAGGAACTCCCCTCACCTGCTTGTCTAGGGCTTAATTGAAAGGGAAAAAAAACGAAAAACCTGCAGACACGAGGTCCTTCATGGAATGAGTTTGACACCCCTGTCATGGAGTAAACGTGATCTATTCCATCACAAAAATGTAAAGCAAACATAGAAATAGCAGACAAACACTCTCAAGAGAATAGTATTTTCATTTAAATTCCAACGTAGGTATTTTCATGGCATATCAAAAGCCTAATGTGTAATATTGTATGACGTCGTATCCATATCAGTAAAAATAATAATCTGCTTGTAAAAGTTGGTTGATTCGTTATTCACGAAAGATCTCAACAAGAACAAGAATGAAGACTTGTCTGACAGTAAACCATCATTGCTATTTGATGTAGTGATAAATCAGAACCCATTTTAGTTGGACAAAAATGTTTCTGTGATTGTGCAAATGGAAGGAATAAGCTTCCTGTGTCAAATGCCACTTGTCAAATGGATTTGAGTGGCAGAGATTGTAGAGGATAAGTTTTCAGGCCACAAATTTCCGGACTAAAGCACTTTGCAAATCTGGCTTACCAGCGAGGCATAAAGAACTGTCGTGTTGCATTAGAGAGGTTTACTTTTCAGGAAAACTTTGTCTTTACAGACCTTTGAAAGGATTTCAGACTCAACTGAATGGAGATCATTTTCACTTTTTCACATCCATTCTCAATGTGTTTGAAACCTTTACTTGTGGGAGGCCAGTCATTCATTCCTAAATTCAACAAATGCATCCTAATACGGTTGTTTTAAACAAGATTGTACAAGACAGGTACTGTATGACGTGATATTAGCCCAATCCAACTGTACTTTAGACTGTCTCCAGGTTTAAACTGTTGAACCTACTCATATATATATATATATATATACACAGTTGAAGTCAGAAGTTGACATACACCTTAACTGAGTTTAAATGTATTTGGCTTTCACACTTCCTGACATTTAATCCAGTTAAATATTCCCTGTTTTAGGTCAGTTAGGATCACCACTTTATTTTTAAGAACATGAAATGTAAGAATTAGCTAATTATTTATTTCAGCTTTTATTTATTTCATCATGTTCCCAGTGGGTCAGAAGTTTACATACACTCAATCAGCATTTGGTAGCATTGCCTTTAAATTGTTTAACTTGGGTCAAACGTTTCGGGTAGCCTTCCACAGGCTTCACACAATAAGTTGGGTGAATTTTGGCCCATTCCCCCTGATAGAGTCAGGTATGTAGGCCTCCTTGCTTGCACAAACTTTTTCAGTTCTGCCCACAATTTTTCTGTAAGATTGAGGTCAGGACTTTGTGATGGACACTCCAATACCTTGACTTTGTTGTCCACAATTTTGGAAGTATGCTTGGGGTCATTGTCCATTTGGAAGCCACATTAGCGACCAAGCTTTAACTTCCTGACTGATGTCTTGAGGTGTTGCTTCAATATATCCACATACTTTTCCAGCCTCATGATCCCATCTATTTTGTGCACCAATCCCTCCTGCAGCAAAGCACCCTCACAACATGATCCTGCCACCCCCGTGCTTCACGGTTGGGATGGTGTTCTTAGGCTTGCAAGCCTTCCGCTTTTTCCTCTAAACATAACGATGGTCATTATGGCCAAACAGTTCTATTTTGTTTTATTAGACCAGAGGACCTATCTCCAAAAAGAATGATCTATGTCCTCATGTGCAGTTGCAAACCGTAGTCTGTATTTTTTATGGCGGTTTTGGAGGAGTGGCTTCTTCCTTGCTGAGCGGCCTTTCAGGATATGTCGATATAGGACTCGTTCTACTGTGGATAAAGATACTTTTGTACCCATTTACTCCAACATCTTCACAAGGTCCTTTGTTGTTGTTTTGGGATTGATTTGCACCTTTCGCACCAAAGTACATTCATCTCTAAGAGACAGACCGCCTCTACTTCCTAAGCGGTATGACAGCTTCATGGTCCCATGGTGTTTATACTTGCTTACTATTGTTTGTACAGATGAACGTGGTACCTTCAGGCATTTGGAAATTGCTCCCAAGGATGAACCAGACTTGTGGAGGTCTACAATTTATTTTTCTGAGCACTTGCCTGATTTCTTTTGATTGTCCCATGATGTCAAGCAAAGAGGCACTGAGTTTGAAGGTAGGCCTTGAAATAAATCCACAGCTCCAATTCACTCAAATTATGTCAATTGGCCTATCAGAAGCTTCTAAAGCCATTACATCATTTTCTGGAATTTTCCAAGCTCTTTAAAAGCACAGACAACTTAGTGTATGTAAACTTCTGACCCACTGTTATTGTGATACAGTGAATTATAAGTGAAATAATCTGTCTGTAAACAATTGTTGGAAAAATTACTTGTGTCATGCACAAAGTAGATGTCCTAACTGACTTGCCAAAACTATAGTTTGTTAACAAGAAATTTGTGGAGTGGTTGAAAAAATAGTTTTAATGACTCCAACCTAAGTGTACGTACATTTACGACTTAAACTGATATATACTTTGCCACAAAGTTGGAAGTACACATATATATATATATATATCTCTGAAGACCTTTATGTTGCAGACAACCAGTGCAGAGCCACAGGTAATTGTGCAATAGATCGCTGCCAGATGGTAAACTTCCACCAGTGATGCAGTAATTGGAACTCTGCTTGTGCAGGCTAATTTTCTCTGGCTCGCAAGAGCTCTTCCAGAAGTCCCCTGTTCTTCACTGCAGTTGTCTCCGCCATCGGGTCTGGACTACTGCTTTTTCTGCTACTCAGTAGGCAGTCTGACCATTTTGAAGGGACAAAGGTTCATAGAAGTGCTGATAACAAGACAACAATTGAGGTATCACTTCAGCTGCAGTCATTAAAATCATTTCGAAGGGAATACTGTCTAGCAGTGCCATCCACCACCAAAACACTTAATCTACACAGTTCTGCAATATCCTGTATTGAAGGCCTATATTTCCCCGCTCTCCCCTGCTCCCACCACCTTCCTTGAAAATAACACCAATTCCAACCTCTATTGCAAAGAGAGAAAAAAAATGCACCTCTCCTCTCGTTCTTAGGCGCTGCAATTTTGCCAGGGAAATATTTATCTTGGGTGATCCGCTCCACATCACAGGAGTCGAAACACGACATCCCCTCCAGAAAGAGTTAATAACATCAGTGTACTCTTCCGGTCAAGGCGAAGGTCACAGCTGACATAAATTCACTGCTGTTCTATTTCAGTTGATCTCTAATAAAGGGCAACAGCCTTGCCCCTTCACACTCTACTGTCAGGGTGGCAGACCATGGTCAGTCCCGAGTTCCTCTGAACAGGAAATCTGTTAAGGTGTTCTGTCTGCCATGTTGTAACAAGTACGTTGGTTGTTGATGACTCAGGCGGCGGTGCCACATACAAATGTAGCTCTGAGCTAAGTATACCAACCAAAAATGTGTCACGATAGACTCAGAAACTGCAAAGGTTTTATCATGAGTTTTACACACTGAAATAGCCTGGATGTGCGGAGAAACTTACACTTAAGAGTAAAATGGATGACACTTGTCAATGGCCTATACGCCATACAAGAGCCATATCAAAGTGACATAATATGGCACATGCCATTGTTTTTATTGCAAATATATGGCAACATTTAATATGATAATAAACAACCCTGAATGAATGGCTTTGAGTTTGTCTCTTGGAGAATGCGGGCAGTCGATTTTGAAGAATCAGGACTGGGGCTGGGTATGCTAACTAGAGTCATTTGAGGTTTATGATGCAGAGGAAGGTTGTTCCCCCTTTAAGATGCCAATAGGCCTCCCACTACATTACATTCACAACAGTTGAAAAGACTGTTTGGTACACTTCAATGTCAACAAGTTTCCAGAGATGTGTATAAAGATTGCTTGAGAGTATTTTCTCACATACCGTAATGCACCATTCTCAAAGCAGATTTCCCAGAGAGGAAGGGACACAAATTGACAGAGACATGGAGGTGTAAGTATATCCATAGCCCACAACAATAACATACACACCACACAAACGCTAACTTGCTCTTAGCCAGATTTCAATCTCTTCCGTCTTAAAAGCCAGTCCCGAAATACGTCCCAGAAAACAGAATGCCTGGCAATTTGCCTGACAATTTACAAAATATAAAAGGTGGCAATTTGTCTGCTTTATTTTTGAAAACAGCCACCACAATGTACACACACCTTTAAAGTTTCTGTACTGCGGCAGCCGCCTCTGTGCCGAGGTTCCTTGACAAGGTAATCAGTAGCTGGCTCGGCTTCAAATAAGCCTGGGCCTGAGCTGTATTAATACAGCAGTAGACATGTTCAAGGTTATTACTTCTGATACAGACGGCTCGCTACTTTCTCAAGTGACTGCCAGAGTTGGAAAGTAGGTATATATAGAGCCCTCAAACTCAACTCTGTACCTCGAAGCCAGTTCCACTGCCATTTTTTTCTTTTCTTTCATTGTTGCTCTCTAATCAGGGACTGATTTAGACCTGGGACACCTGGTGGGTGCAATTAATTATCAGGTAGAACAGAAAACCAGCAGGTTCCATACCTCTGAGGGTAAGAGTTGAATACCCCTGGTATAGAGTATGTACTGGTGAAAGAGAAAAGTGAAATTCCCTTATTATACTCTCTCCTCACCTCTTCAGTAATCGAACCAAGTTCATATCATGAAACTCTGGACAATGGAATTGAATCTGTTCTCTACGAAATTAAATGAAGTCTCTTAGAATCTATATTGTTGGAGATTAAGGTTCTATTTGACAGATTTTTTGGTGTACCAGGAAAATCTATTTTTGTTCGATGTCAATAGCTATACCATGTTACTTGATGGTTTTAGCTCTACAGCGCTACAATACTTTGGTTATCAAAACTTTGATATTTTATCATGTGAATGGCTTCAGTTTGTGGACAGCAGTGCTAAACAGTATAACATACCCAAGTGATCTGTTCTTTGAATATCGCTTCAAGCTAAAATTACTCAAAATCAAACCCATAAATGAATTACCTTAATAATCTTCAATAGGCGCAACCACCAAGGGGCCAGGCAGTCTAACCTCACTTACACTGCCATTCCTGGCTAGAGGGCATAATTGACCTGCTTGGCTTCTGAAGGCATGAGATACACCCAAATTAATGGTTGGTTAATTGTGTCAGTCTACAGTCAACAGTTCTAGTCTAGCACTGTAGCCCCTGGCTCAGTATTCTATTTTAAAAGGGTTGTCTTTCAGAAATTAGTATATATCAACGGTATATATGATATTTTCTGATTAGCCTTTTATTAGGCCTTTAGATATTCCTTTTGGACTTTATGTTGCTCCCGGAAATCCCTTAGCTGTTGAATACCATCAGCACACTCTTTCCAACTGTCCCCCCACGAAGGGGAGAGAATCAATACATGTAATGTATCCAATCAATTACCAGAATGTTTTCTTTCACCTTAAGTGACTCCTAACATTTAGCCACTCAGTGGCATGGAGGCTGGAGAGTATATGGTGCTTGTAGAGAGGTTTGAAAAACCAAACTGTGAAATGTTTATCAGTATTCCCACCTCTCTTCTGTTTAAGACTTAGGTTTCAATGAAAGCACTCGGAGAATCACACAAAATCCCCAAGGCCCAAGATGGGTTACCATTAAATTAGCTTCAGGGCCATTATCAATGTTTCCATGTCTCCAATCCATTTAAAGCAATGCTCCTGTAATATGAGAATGCATAAATGTGCATCGTAACCACAGACTGTAAGCAGCCTGCTCTCTCTCCTCTGATGCCCAGCAGGATAGGCCTTTAGAGACATTACCTCTCCTCCATACACAATGCAGCCCCTTTGGCCCTGCGTGGAAAATAATGAAGACTCAATGTCCACGGACCAGCTGCTTCCAGTCTCCTCCTCTAACCGGGCCATTCCGGGGTGGTGTGCATTCCGGCCATCAGAGGAACAGCCAGCGAGAAGGCAATATGAATCACTCCTATCCAGAGGGAACACATAAAGGTGAGAATGGGAATGTTTTCATTGTCAAGGGGCTATTTACGGTGATGGCGTTCGGGATGCTTATCACAGGGGTTGTTGTTGTTTCTGGCTCTCTCCAATGAAAGACACCTGATAGATGGCTCCACTTATTGTGATTAATTGTCTGACTATGGGGTTTTATGAAGCTTCACCGTGTCAGATGACAAGGCAGTAAACCGAAGGTCATGCTGATTTGTGTCGGAGCAACATGTATATGAAGTAAAACTCTACACATCACTGGGCTCTGTTTACTGGCCAAATAGTGCTGACCTCAGGGGTCAATGGACTCCAGAAGCTTGTTCTAGGGGCCTTAGGGTGAAGTAGTGACCATGATGTGGCATGAAGTTTAGCTCATCTCTCATTCACTCACTGATTCGTATTTGAAAAAAACTAGAGTCGATTGATGCCCACTTGCGTCACACGGTGATTTTGAATATTGAATAACTCACCATGTGTTTATGCGAGAGATTACCGTTTGTTGTAGTGGCTGCAGCTCAGTTCAGTCTTTCCGCCGATTTAAAGTTTTCTCCTATTCCATAACATGGGGCTTGTGAAAGCGGCCTTTTTCTACACATGAGAGGATCCGAATGAGAAAATTGTGAAGAAATCGTCTGTAAAACCCAAACTGTGTAAGTTACAAACTAATATGTCACCAATATCGAAAGCGAAGACTCTCACAAATACAACAGTGCTGGTTGTTTGGCTCTATGACATCCAAAAGCTTTATGGCACGGACATCCTCATTTTGCAGAGGTCTTCTCACAAAACCGACTGTTCAGACCAAACCGTTGGAGCTACACAATGTCACTGGCCTACACACAATACCACATAATGTCAAAGTATAATTATGTATATACATGTTTGTTTTTTACAAATTCATTGAAGCTGAAATGTCTTGAGTCAAATAACTATTCAACCCATTTATTATGGCAAGCCTCAATAGGTTCAGAAGTTTACAAAAATCCTTAACCCTTGCGTAGTCTTAACATTCTGTATACCCCATTGTCCTAAAGGTAAAAAATGACCCGATTTCACTAAACGCCTAAAATAAAGCATCTTAATTGAATTCTAAACCCTAAATCTATTTTGCATGAAGAAACAACCTGTCATTCTTCACAAATGTTGTGAATATCTGTCTGTTTTTCCCCTCTTCACCATGCAGAAAGACTGCATTTAATCAGTGGACACCACTCATTTTATTACAACACCTGGCATAATTGTTTTCTCTACTGAAGTAGAAGTTTATTATTATTGCTAAAGGTACTGCATAGGTGTAAACATAACATTTCCAGCAAGAGGTAGCACTTGTATAGCCTAAGAAAGTAGCAGAAATGTGCAGAAGGTAGTTTTGAATGTATTTTTGGAAGGGAAACAATAACAGTAACTTTTTTGGCAACATAGTGATATATTCTTATATACTGTACAATGAGGAATTCAACTACAAAATACTAGTCTTCTCCCATTTTATGAACCATTGCCCCCAACCACAAAGTGTATAAACAACAACAATAAATAAGAATAAAATAAGATAATAGATACAAAACAAAAACATGAAGAACATAAATCAATCAACTCTAATTAGCACATGTAGGACAGTATGCAAGTGTGTGTGCATGGACTTTGCAGATGTATTTCTCATATGTGCAGCACATAGTATTTATTTTACAGTCCTTCTTTTGGGGCAGAATTGGCATGTCCTCCTCTTGCCTGCCCCAGCTGCAGCCTCAGGTGGATCAGGACAAGATTCAGCCCCCTGAACAGCTTTCACAAGCGCTGCAGAGGCTGCTGTGCGGGGGAGGCGCTCCCTTCATTGAATGTGTGGGGTTACAAGTGCCTTTCCCAGGAACACCCTCCTCTTGTTCTGCTTATCAGGCATCCAGGTATGGTTGATCTTGTTCCATATCACAAAGGCATTTTATGAGGACACATCAATGATGATACTTTTTCTAATGTTGGGGCCACTCTAGGAAAAGTCATCAAATTTCATGTTGAAAAAATGTAATTTAGGGGGTTATCTCTGCTGTTTTACATAGTGGCGGGTCATTTCTTAACCCTTAAGACAACACAAGGGTTATCAAGTCACATAATGAGTTGCATGGACTCACTCTGTGTGCAGTAATAGTGTTTAAAAGTATTTATTAATGACTACCTCATCTCTGTACCCCACACATATACTTATCTGTAAGGTCCCTCAGTCAAGCAGTGAATTTCAAACAGAGATTCAACCACACAGACCAGGGAGGTTTTCCAATGCTTCACATAGAATGCCACCTATTGGTAGATGGGTAAAAATACAAAAAGCAGACATTGACAATCCCTTTGAGTATTATGAAGTTATTAATGACACTTTGGATGGTGTATCAATACACACCATCACTACAAACATACAGGAGCCCATCCTAACTCAGGGATTTCACCACGAGGTCAATGGTGACTTTAAAGCAGTTACAAAGTTTAATGACTGTGATAGGAGAAAACTAAGGATGAATTAAAAACATTGTAGTTACTCCACAATACTAACCTAATTGACAGAGTGAAAAGAAGGAAGCCTGTATAGAATAAAAAATGTTTTAAAACTGCATCCTGTTTCCAACAAGGCACTAACTGCAAAACAAATGTGGCAAAGTAATTTACATTTTGTCCTGAACACAAAAGTGTTATTTTGGGGGCAAATCCAAAACAACACATTACTGCGTACCACTCTCCATATTGTCAAGCAAAGTGGTAGCTGCATCATGTTATGTGTTTGCCTATAATTGTTAAGGACCGGGAGTTTTTCAGGATAAAATAGAAACTGAATGTTGCTAAGCAGAGGGCAAAATCCTAGAAGAAAACCTGCTTCAGCCTGCTTTCCACCAGGCACTGGGAGATTAATTTACCTTTCAGCAGGACAATAACCTAAATAACCAGGCCAAATCTACACTGGAGTTGCTTACCAAGAAGACAGTGAATGTTCCTGAGTGGCTAAGTTACAAGTTTGACTTAAATCTACTTAAAACTCTATGGCAATACCTGAAAATGGAAGTCTAGCAGTGATCAACAACCAATTTGACAAAGCCTGGGTTTTGAAGATATATTTTTTTTAAGAGAAAATGTTGCACAACCCACGTGTAGAAGCTCTTTGAGACTTACTCAGAAAGACTCACAGCTGCAATGGCTGCCAAAGGTGCTTCTACAAAGTATTGAGTCAGGGGTGTGAATACCTATGTAAATTAGATATTTCTGTACATCATTTTTAATAAATTGGCAAAAAAATTCTAAAAACATGTTTTCACTTGGTCATTATGGGACATTGTGTGTAGATGGGTGAGAGAGGAAAAAACCATCCATTTTGAATTCAGGCTGTAACACAACATAATGTGGAATCAAGCAAAGGGTATGAATACTTTCGGGAAGGCACTGTATATCAGGAGGTCACCAACTGCTGTTTCCCAACTGTCCACACAGGTGAGTATAGGCTACATTTGATACATCCTTTGGAGATCTGTGTGTCTGGGAATTGAATGTCTGCAGGATTCAGTTCTAAATTCGAACTCCAAAAAAAACAGTCTAAATTACACTTCTTTGGCCTTTAGGTTACATGAAATACCAATGGTCTCATTATTCGGGGAGATAACAAGAGACAGGAGGAATATTTAAGCACGAATGCTAATGGTCACACTGCTTAAAGCAATCAGGCTTCGGGGTATTCAGGGTAACAATTCATCCTTATGACTCATAGCTATTGTATGAAACAATTTGTAAGTCGCTCTGGATAAGAGCGTCTGCTAAATGACTTAAATGTAAATGTAAATGTAAACATACAGATTTACATGTAAAATAATTCAAGTACAATAATATAATAACGATAGTATAACTGGTGCTTATATTTATATATGCTCTGGAATATATCAGGGATAGGAATTTTCAAAGGATTCAAGATTCACATTATATACTGCTTTTCTAGGACAAATAAAGCATGTCAAAATATATAATTTTGTCCTTGATCAAGGAATCTGCCCATTTATTCGAATGACACATATGCATGATAGGATTATGTATATAGCCGTATAACACATAATATGGAAAGACAAAGGAAAGGAACTGTGGAGGGCTTAGAATTTGTGTAGCCGACAGAGCCAAGAAGAGAGCCTGCAGCGATTCGCCAAAGACATTTCTGTTATTATTCGCTGGCATAAATATTCATTAAATACACACGCAGGGGACTCATGGATCCACCATTGATGAGGTCATGTTATTCAAACAGGAAAATGGAGGACATGAGTGATACCAACAGCAGGGGGCTTTGTTTATAAGGTGGGAAGTGTTTCTGTTCCTGCCATCTCCTTTACCTTGTGAAGAATTAGATTTTCTGGGCCAATATCCAGGCAGGAAAAACTTTGAAACAAAGTTCTTGCAGATACACTCAAGACAAATTCTTTGGGATGATACGTGTAGCTACTCTCTGGACTATCTTTATTCATTATTTGTGACTGTTCTGTGCGTGTTACTGTTCATGGGAGACTTGTCTAAACACAGGTTGGCTTGGACGGCAGCCAAAAATATGCTGGTACGTTGATTGTTTGAGTCAAGTAACGCTACGGCAATGTTACCCAAACAACGTGAAAATGTTTAGTAGACACTGAAATATTGCCCGAAACCACCCATGTGTAGGTGTACATGGAACATGAACAGAACTTGTGCCATACGACGGGCATATCTATAGTTCTGACGTACTTATCCAGAGAAAGGATGAGAGAATATTACAATATATGTTACTGATAAATACTTTGAGTGCACTGAAGTGGGATATTATTGCATAGCTCTTCATCATTGCTTTAGCTAATTGTGCTGGCCCTGTAACATGATTTCTTACAAATGAGAATATAAGGAAGAGCGGGGTTATGTGCCGGAAGATGCATTGTCTTCCCTTAAATGCCCCATTAGGCCTGAGCTAAAGGATTATGAGAGTCCTCATTAGTTAGCCTATTCCTCACATTGACATACCATCTCTTATGGGTATCTTTGCTGTCGAGGCTTTGTGAACTGTGTTTAAACAAGAGAGTTTAAAGGGGGGAATGTGGAATTATGAATAATACCCAATAGCGCCAATCTCTATTTTACTCTAATGTGGAAATGTAGCTGTAGTGTAACTAAGACATCATTCAACTGTCTTTGTTCTGGTAGCAAACCCGTTGGAAACCTCC
Source organism: Oncorhynchus nerka (assembly GCF_034236695.1). Classification (NCBI taxonomy): domain Eukaryota; kingdom Metazoa; phylum Chordata; class Actinopteri; order Salmoniformes; family Salmonidae; genus Oncorhynchus; species Oncorhynchus nerka. The sequence goes on from NC_088408.1 coordinate 39,168,818, forward strand.
TATGACTACCCTCTCATTTTGAAAGTTACTAAGATGGGGTTTAAAGGCAGATAATATTCTTTATTTACACTGAACCAGCCTGATCACACATTAACCAGTTATAAAGATTTGAATATGAATAAGCATCATGCACTCCAACTCCTAAAGCATTAAGTTCAGCAGTATTTTTTTACCTCTCTGATTACAAACTGACGCAGACACTTGTATCATTTCAAAAAGACGTACAAATAAGGATTAGTTTCCCAATAGCATGGAAGGTCAAGGAGGCTTAGAAGGATTAACATAAGTCATACAGAGTATCAATAGTATTATATTATATGCACTGCATGACCAAATGTATGTGGACAGCTACTCATCGAACATCTCATTCCAAAACCACTGATGTTGGGCAATTAGGCCTGGCTCGCAGTTGGCGTTCCAACTCATCCCGAAGGTGTTTGATGGGGCTGTGTTCTTTCACACCGATCTCGACAAACAATTTCCGCTAAGGCCTCACTTTGTGCATGGGGGTATTGTCAACCTGAAACAGGAGAGCCTTCACCAAACTGTTGCCACAAAGTTGGAAGTACAGAATCGTCTAGAATGTCCTTGTATGTTGTATAGTTCAGATTTCCCTTCACTGGAACTAAGGGGCCTAGCCCGAACCATAAATAACAACTCCAGATCATTATTCCTCCTCTACCAACTTTTACAGTTGGCACTATGCATTCGGGCAGGTAGCGTTTTCCTGGCATCCGCCAAACCTAGATTCATCACACCAGAGATCGCGTTTCCACTGCTCCAGAGTCCAATGGCAGCGAGCTTTACACTACTCCAGCCAATGCTTGGCATTGCGCATGGTGATCTTAGGCTTGTCTGTAACTGAGGACAGACTATTTAAATGCGCTACACGCCGAATCCACTCATTTAAAGGGGTGTCAACATACTTTTGTATATACACTACCGGTGAAAAGTTTGAAAATACCTACTCATTCAAGGGTTTTTCTATATTTTTTACTATTTTCTATATTGTAGAACAATAGTGAAGACATCAAAGCTATGAAATAACACATATGGGATCATGCAGTAGCCAAAAAAGTGTTAAACAAATATGTTTTACATTCTTCAAAGTAGCCACCCTTTGCTTTGATGATAGCTTTCCACACTCTTGGTTTCTCTCAACCAACTTCACCTGGAGTGCTTTCCCAACAGTTCCCCAATATGCTGAGCACTTGTTGGCTGCTTATCCTTCATTCTGCGGTTCAACTCATCCCTAACCATCTCAATTGGGTTGAGGTCGGGTGATTGTGGAGGCCAGGTCATCTGATGCAGCACTCCATCACTCTCCTTCTTGGTAAAATAGCCCTTACACAGCCTGGAGTGGTGTTGGGTCATTGTCCTGTTGAAAAACAAGTGATTGGGATGGCGTGTCGCTGCAGAATGCTGTGGTAGCCATGCTGGTTAAATGTGCCTTGAATTCTAAATAAATCACAGACAGTGTCACCAGCAAAGCACCCCCACACCATCATGCCTCCTCCTCCATGCTTCACGATGGGAACCACAAATGCGGAGATCATCCGTTCACCTATTCTGCGTCTCACAAAGACACGGCGCTTGGAACCAAAAATCTCATATTTGGACTCATCAGAACAAAGGACAGATTTCCACCGGTCTAATGTCCATCGCTCATATTTCTTGGCCCAACTAAGTCTCTTCTTATTATTGGTGTCCTTTAGTAGTGGTTTCTTTGCAGCAATACGACCACGAAGGCCTGATTCACGCAGTCTCCTCTGAACAGTTGACGTTGAGATGTGTCTGTTACTTGAACTCTGTGAAACATTTATTTGGGATGCAATTTCTGAGGCTGGTAACTCTAATGAACTTATCCTCTGCAGCAGAGGTAAGTCTGAGTCTTCCTTTCCTGTGGTGGTCCTCATGAGAGCCAGTTTCATCATAGCGCTTGATGGTTTTTGTGACTGCACTTGAAGAAACTTTCAAAGTTCTTGATATTTTCCATATTGACTGACCTTCATGTCTTAAAGTAATGATGGACTGTCATTTGTCTTTGATTATTTGAGCTGTTCTTGCCACAATATGGACTTGGTCTTTTACCAAATGGGGCAATCTTGTGTACACCACCTCTACCTTGTCACAACACAACAGCTCAAACACATTAAGAAGGAAAGAAATTCCATAAATTCACTTTTAACAAGGCACACCTGTTAATTGAAATGCATTCTAGGTGACTACCTCATGAAGCTGGCTGTGAGAATGCCAAGAGTGTGCAAAGCTGTCATAAAGGCAAAGGGTGGCTACTTTTGGTGGCAGGTAAGCCTAGTGGTTAGAGCATTGGGCCAGTAACCGAAAGGTTGCAAGATCAAATCCCTGAGCTGACAAGGTCAAGATCTCTCATTCTGCCCCTGAAAAAGGCAGTTAGCCCACTGTTCCTAGTCTGTCATTGTAAATAAGAATTTGTTCTTAAGTGATTTGCCTAGTTAAATAAAGGTTAAAAAAAATCACTAATATATTTGGATTTGTTTAACACTTTTTTGGTTACTACATGATTCCATATCTTCACTATTATTCTACAATGTAGAAAAACAATGAAAAACCCATGAAAGAGAAGGTGTTTAAAACTTTGGACTAGACTGTATATTGGGAGTGCAAATGCTTTTTTTTTTAGGTTGGATCATGTTGTTGTATAGTATTCTTTATGTTTTAATTCTGTAATGCATTGATTGTTGCTGCCTTCTTGGCCAGGTCTCCCTTGAAAAAGAGACTCTGGGTCTCAATGGGCTTTTCCTGGTTAAATAAAGGTTATATAAAGGTAAAAAAAAAATATATATATATATAGTATCTTGTCACCATCTTAGGCAGCCACTATGTCTGACATTGACTGGTCAGTGGTCGGATGAGGTAGCGGGGTAAAAGGGAAATTGCAGTTTTTACTGTCTTGGGCAGAGGATAAAATCAGCCACTGTCAAGGTTGAATAATTAGTTGAATTCTGCTTTTTTACTTTGGATCCTTAAGTAGTGTGTAATATTCCGGTGAAGGACCCTCTGTAAAATGACAGAACTGGCTCCATATTTTTATGAGCGTATATGAGCCATTGCCACAGATGATTTTCTTGCCAAAAACATTCTGTATTTCCATCCCACCCATTTGTAGGTCAGCCCTGCATTCTCATAACTCACATTGAACACAGAAATTTGCCATTTCACAATAATACCCAATGAGCCCTAATTACTTTTCTTCTTTTCTTTTTTTAGCTAGAAGCAACGAAAAGGACCTCATCCCTGAGAACAATTCTGATTGAGGTAGTGGCTCTGAAACACGTGTGTAATCTCAACCTCATCAACGGCCGACATTGATCACTGCCTATGAGAGAATACAGGTAAATCAATCAGCCGGCCAGGATAAAGATAGCATAGACACCCAAGATTAAACTCTCATCAATAAAGAAGCATGGCGATCGATGGCCCTGGCCCAAACTTCTTCAACAGCACGGTAGTAGCAGCAGAGTGCTGCAACTTGCCCTTGGAAGAGCGGGTTCTCAGGGGTATGATTGCTGCTCCCTGTCTGTTGTGTCACTGCATTCTTGCAATCAATAAAGCCGTGATAGTTAATAGATATCGGACTGTAATGGCCAAGGATATTTCCTCTCGTTTGGTTTTTGGCAGCCACACCAACATTTACACATTTGATGGTTGAATTGAGTGTGTATTAATTGAATGGAGTACCAGGGGTAAGGAAAAGAGCATTAGCAAGTTCAGTCCAAACCATCAATTTATTACTATCTAGACAGAGAGAAAAACAAGCACAGCCTGACTGCTTTCTGGGTGAACAGGTTCCATCCCCTCTCTCCAGGTTTATATAACCAAAGTGTACCTTCAGGCAAAACTTTCCGCCTAGTCTAATAAGTGTTGTTGTGGATGAAGGATGGCACCCTGGATCAGCCGTACAGGAATGGAACCAGCCTTATACACATACAATGGGTAACTAATGCCTATGAATGCCAGTATAGAAAATGGGATTATTCATATCAATGGAATAGTTGGTAATGGACAGAGCACATGCCTGCTTGTCCTTCAGCAATGTGTGCCTCCAACTCCTCAGAAAATATCTTCCGTTTCAGTCCGTGCGCTGCGTTATTAAGCCTGTGCACTCCTCTTGTCGCGGATATTTATTGGGAAACCAATTAATTTGAGTGATTAAAGCACTGGCTAACTAGACTGAAGTTAAGAAGATTGAGGTTAAACCGTGTTAATTTATTTTGCGTATCCTTATTTCTGGCTCCTCATACACAAATGATCAGAAGCACCCTGCTGCTTAAACACTGATTAATTCAACACAGATTATTTCCCAACCTTAATTGTTGCGTCCGAAAACTGTTTGTGAAGGATGGACAATGCCGTTTTTTCCCCCTTGCACATTTCTCCGTGCCAAATTGGCAACAATGACACGATACTGTAGAGGTCCTCCTCCGCCTCGCAACTCAAGGATGAGAAGACTGAAGCCTCACAGCAGAATTGATCATGTCACTGTCTGATCCAGACAGCTAGTCTGAGACACTTGTGTTGAAACAGATGACATGTCAGCTTGTAAGAGGCTGGAGATAAACAGCTTGTGATGCCCCTAATTGTTTCCGATTTCATCCCAATTTAACAACCACAACATCAGTCTTGACAAAGTGCATCTCAGAGATGAAATAGGACACTTGCCTCCAACCCAGAGGGCTAATTATAAAATGCTACTACACTTTTTGGCATCCTAGCTAAGCTTCGTTATCACAATGCTGGAGTGATTTTGGAATCCAGAGAGAGAGAGAGCGAGAGCTCTAAAAATCCTGGGCACTTGGCTGCTCTGACACCCTCGTTGAACCCATCCCCATTAATGCCGGATTACTGAGGAGAGGCCATGTTTCCATGACAGGGGAATGCGGCGGAATATTTGAGCCGTGATGATATCATCTCCCACTTTTTAATTGCTGTAGTATCTCTACAAGCACTTTCAAGATGCGCCAAGCAGCTTTTTTGATGCCCAGGGAAAAGTCAAGGTTCAGCATAAATAGTTGTTACCACATGCTACCACAGCATTAAAGTTTTATGCTCTTAAAAATCTATGGTCCCCTCTTCTTCACTGCCGTGACTTTTGAAAAAATGTTAACTGTTTAAATTAGAGTCTTTTGTAGTTATCTTGGATCAAGTATTTACTGTGGTACAAGCCTAATGTAAAATGTGGCATAATTGTCATATCCTAGTATTTATTTTAAGAGTAATTCTGTGATGCAACAACTGTCATTTGAAGCCAAAATGTAAGCGGATGACTGCTTTCCCTTTGGAAAAGTCTATTAGAAACTGCTCTTGATGATGTCATACTGTGTAAATTGTCAGATGATTAGACGCATGTATACTGTACATTTTTCCATAATCAATGAGGTATCTTTTTTTATTTATTATATTGCTGAGACCTTAGCAATGCCTGTTGCATGCAACATATCCATTGTATTCCTATGATGGGGCGATAAGTATCATTATCGAATATGGTCGACTGAACCTCATTCGACAGAGATAATGAGTCTCATGGACGATGTATCCTCAAAAAGCCGACACAATTATCTGCCGCTTGTTTGCTCGGTCACGTTCTGTAATCGTACATTCAATGATTCCGTCTTTTTTGTTGTTATATCCCTATGTACAATTTCTGTCTGCCCATTCCTCCAGCAGACACATTCACTTCATGTTGTACTTCACTTGCTCAGTAAAAGTATTGTTAGACTCTACATTATACGTAAAACATTTAAACGTACGTGCAGAAATGCTCAAAGGTTAAAGCCACTCGTTTTTTGAACGTTTTCTATTCCAACGCTGAGCTGCTTCCAAATAGTACACTGTAGGTCCAGTAGAAACATGGGCTTTGTCGTTTCAGGTGACATTCCTTTGGAAAGGAAACCCTATTCTGTGTCCCTTTCATTTGAAACAATGTCCCTGTTTGCTATAACTGGGGAGAGGAGTCACCCCCAGAGAGGTGACGCCGGGAAGAAGAAGCAAGCTATTTGTCATTTGCCACCAGATATAGTGCAACCTTGGCAAAGTGCAGCATATGAGTTACAAGGCAGATCATCACAAGCTAAAGTTTTTGTGATTTCAATTACACTGGTTAGGTCTTCCACTGGAGAGGTTTCACTCCAGCCAGCTGGTCTGCACATGCTCTGAAGACGCGGCTAGGGATGCCGTCTGGGCCAGCAGCCTTGCAACGGTTAATACGCTTAAATGTTTTACTCACGTCGGCCACGGAGAACAAGTGCCTACAGTCCATGGGAGAAGTCTGCATTGGTGGCACTGTGTTGTCCTCAAAGCGGGCGAAGAAGTTGTTTAGCTTGTCCGGGAGCAAGATGTCGGTGTCCGCGACGTGGCTGGTTTTCCCTTTTGTAAATCCGTGATTGTCTGGAATCCCTGCCATGGACATAACCCGTTTTAGTATGGACATTGCCATTGAGGGCTTCCCCCATGCTTCCGCCATTTTAAAGTAGTCAATTGGATGTGGATTCCAACTGTTGTGGTCATATGGGGATTCCATCTGGTGGGGTCGTAGCCTCAATAGTGCTGCCCATGCTGTCACAAATGTTATAATGGCACAGATATAAAGATGAGTCCTCTATCTATCTCTATGGCTTGTACTGATTCATAGTATGCTCCTTGGATATGCATTCAAACAATTTGCCTCAACTTTCTTTGAGATTTTTGACTTGGGTTAACATTTAATAATTACATTCATCTACTGTAGACTATAATCCCCTAATCCGTATTTGTCCTATCTCTAATCTCCCTCTGATCCTTGAAGAATGAAAGTAGGCACAAATTACAAGATCAGGAGCTATAGTTTTTTGAAATATTGGACGGAATGGCCTTTTTGTTGCAGAGGGAGCAAGCAACACAGGGGAGCCAATGGAAAGGCAGCAGGTCGTTTTTGTTAATGAACAGATTCATGTGAATATGTTTTATGGTGAAAATGATGTTGTTGGAAAAGGGAAGAGCTTGGTTTGGCTGCATGCTCCCTCACTGTGTTCTTGCCTCTTTTGAAAAAATAAGCTTTGGCAGAATGTGGGCATTCGTGGGAATTCTACAAAATTAAATTAAGACCACTAATCCATACTGGCTCCTTCTGCTGCAAAACCTCAAAAGAAGAATCATTGCTGTTGAATGGAAAAAAATATATTAAAGTCCTAGTGCAGTCAAAAAATGTGATTTTACTGTGTTTTGTATATATTTCCACAATATGAGGTCGCAATACTACTGTGAAATTATGAAAATTATGATCATGCCCTTGTTGTGTAACATACATTTTTGCCTGTTTTGTTGGGATGGAGTTTTGACATCACCAGGCGGTTATATCAGTTAATACACCAATAAAAGCGAGAGTTCCAAACCTCTTTACCAATAACAGCTAGTTTTCCGTTTTCCCTTCCCCACTCAGACCACTCCCACAGTTCTAGCTAAATTCTTGCTTGAGAAATTGCTCTTTGCTAAGAAGCTAATTTTGTTTCTTTTTGACAATTTTAATTGAAAACAATCATACTGTGATTGCACTTAATTGTTACCCAGAAATGATTTGATGTTGAGATAAAAACTGTTGCATTGGACCTTCAACCACTAGCTGCTAATTTCTAGGCAATATTCTATTTTACTCTTAAGGATTACCCAATTCTTTTAATTTTCGGCCAAAATGACATAGCCAAATCTAACTGCCTGTAGCTCAGGCCCTGAAGCAAGGACATGCATATTATTGGTACCATTTGAAAGGAAACACTTTGAAGTTTATGGAAATGTGAAAGGAATGTAGGAGAATATAACACAATAGATCTGGTAAAAGATAATACAAAGAAAAAACCAACCGTTCTTTTGTATTTGTTTTTGTACCATCATCTTTGAATTGCAAGAGAACGGCCATTATGTATTATTCCAGCTCAGGTACAATTTAGATTTTGGCTACTAGATGGCATCAGTGTATGTGCAAAGTTTTAGACTGATCCAATGAACCATTCTGTTCAAAACGTTGTATCAAGACTGCCCACATGTGCCTAATTTGTTTATTAACTGACCTTTCGGTTACCATATTAAGCATTTAACCCATTTCCTTTTAGAAGACTAATACAGCCATAAAAGCAGGCTTCCACAGTGGTATTACTCAAAATGATTAGCAAAATTATTAACATGTGTTGTGGTAATGTATTCAACTGACTGATAGTGGGCCTGGTCCTCTTTGGGAAGGCAGGCAGAGGGAACGTTTATTATTAAAGCCATATTAACAAGTCACAGGAAATGATTTTGGAAAGGAAGTCCTCCCCATACATCATATTGTCAAGCTATGACAATATGCGCAATAATGCTACGAAAAAAAAATTCATGTCTTTTTTGGCAAGTATTTGTTATTCATTTAATTTCCGTACATGCTGTTACTGTAGAGGAAGGAGGGATTGGCTGTGAAAGGCCCTGTCCAAGGAGGAAGGAGGGAGTGGCTATGAAAGGCCCTGTCCAAGGAGGAAGGAGGGAGTGGCTGTGAAAGGCCCTGTCCAAGGAGGAAGGAGGGAGTGGCTATGAAAGGCCTGTCCAAGGAGGAAGGAGGGAGTGGCTGTGAAAGGCCCTGTCCAAGGAGGAAGGAGGAAGTGGCTGTTAAAGGCCCTGTCCAAGGAGGAAATGGCTGTGAAAGATCCTGTCCAAGGAGGAAGGAAGAAGTGGATGTAAAAGGCCCTGTCCAAGGAGGAAGTGTCTGTGAAAGGCCCTGTCCAAGAAAGCAGGAGGAAGTGGCTGTGAAAGGCCCTGTCCAAGGAGGAAGGAGGAAGTGGCTGTGAAAGGCCCTGTCCAAGGAGGAAGGAGGGAGAGCTGTGAATGGCCCTGTCCAAGAAGGAATGAGGGAGTGGCTCTAAAAGGCCCTGTCCTCCCCCTCTGACCAACAGATCTTATTACTGCTCTCTGAGTGGATACGGTTGAACCCAGGGAGCTCTCAGGATCGAGAAGTATTCACTGGCAATTTCAAGAGGAATTGCGTGTCCACTTTGGTTTAGGGGAAAAGCCAGTCAAGCGTTGGCTGACAAGGCCCATTTTGAAATAAAGTGCCCACGCAAGGAGAAGCTGAAGATGATCTGTTTTTAAAGGCCTGACAGACATCCGTTAACAAGGTTGAGGGTTTTGCTGTATTTTTTTCCCTACGTGGATGTAGACCCATCCGGCCATAAAGACAAATAGAGAGCTTAAGACTAGTTTATATGAGGCTTTCCCTCAGCCGAATGGATCTCTGATAACCTTCACTTTGTAAAGCAGTTCATTAGTGCAGAGAGAAACATTAAGCATGTCTGGGGCACAGGCGCTTGTCTGATCTATGACACTGTAGTCCTCTGGATTCCTGTGGGTAATCAGTCTGCACTGGATTGGTCAGGGTATACATTTTGCACTGGATTGGTCCTGGGTTTCTTTATTAGACTGTTAGTATACAGCACAACATAAATCATGATAACATACAGAGGTCAATGTTGACCAGAACAGGAATTCATCAAAATCGTTTTTCGTTAAAGGCAGACTTAATAGCTGTACAGTATACAACCAAACATGGACAAGAAAGGTGACGTGTCATGGTTGGACAGTGGGAGTTTGCAGTTTGATTTTCTGAGTTTGTTTCACTTTTGTCCTTAGTTAACACTGGTTTAAGTGCTGTGCAGCATCTTAAATCGCATACAAAATTTCAAAATAGAGTATTTTGTAGCCTGGGGCGTGAAACACTCTTTCAACTCCTCTCAAGTCCCTGACTCTTCTAGGCACTACGCCACCGCAGGAAAGAGGCACGCTCTATGACTTATTGACAGATCATTTAATAAAGTGAGATAATAAGAACCTGGGCAGACAGTGCCTGAGCCTCCCTTTCAACTGCATGAACTGTGTCCTCTTCTCAAGGACAGAGGCGTTGCCTATTAGAGGGCCCAGACTGGTGCCCTGTCAAAGTCTGGAAACTTTCATCTTCCTGACAACTACTATGCATCAGCAACCTTCACACCCTGCCAGGGCCCGGACACAGTTCAGGACACAGTTCATACTATTAGCAATATCAGCAAGAAAAGAAAACACTCCCAACCTTGTAGGGGTTTCCAACCCCTAAAACAGTGACATAGTGTCATAGAAATGATGCTCAAAATCTCTCTCCTGACATGGTGCATTGTTTTCCAATTACATCGCCCCTAACAACCAAATAAAGAAAATTGGGAAGGGATGGGAAATCAATAATCCAAACATGATACCTTTGGAAGAAAAAAAAGTACCTATTCAACCAGAAGGACAGCCCAAATGAAAAGCTCCCAGACAGACCTCCATGCTGACTTTATTGGTCCCTAAAAGACAAACAGCACAAAGGAGAAGGCCAGTCTATTTCCTGTCAGCTCCCCATTGCACCATTTAATTTGCTCTGTGACAGTGGACCCACACCCAGGGCCACGGGCCAGGGCCCACTCATTTACTAGAGTATTAAATGTCAATATATACTCACAACAAAGGTATGCCACCTCACGTCCAAACCTGTGGCTTCATTCATTTAGGCCTGATCCCCAGCAGCATGCCTCTGTATACATGGGCAGTCCGGAGCCAAAGATTCTCATTACCACAATCTGTTGTCCACTTATTCTTTGGGGGAAAGATCAAGAGCTCTGCCAACACAGAGGGAGCTGGATTGTGTCCTCACAGGCCCAGACATCTGCTGGATTCTGCTCTTTTCTTAACTGAGAAATTGGTTTTAGTCACTTTCCCAGAGTTCCAATGAAGTTGAACCTAAGAATATGCACTGGGGGGAAAAAGGCTGTCTTTGAACAAGAGGGTAATAGAAATAGTGTATATACATTTGGAAATATTGGATTATTAAATGGAAATGAATATCCTGCTGTGTTTTTGTCTCTCCATTCCTATTCCAAGTGTGTAAATCTGCTATAAAAATAACTCCCTGATAATTTTAGCCACCAGGTGACATTGTCTGCGTCCCTTGAGTTCACAAAAGCTACCAATTAGCCATAGCAGGTGGAAGAGAAATCATACGGCCTCTCTGTGATTGCCTGAATCGTACTCCATATCAGTAATGTCTTTTAGAAGAGAAAAGGGAAAGAAAGGAATGATCAAACATTTTCCACACCCCATGTCATTTGCTGACAAAAAAAGGTTGTGGACATTAAGTTAATAGGCTTGCATGACAACAGAAACTGGGAGAGAGTAGAGGGAACTTAATAGCTCATTCACACATCTGTGGTCTGTATGCAAAGTGTGCTGCTCTGTTCGGTAATGCTATAGCTCATATCTCATTCCTTTCGATGTTCCCGAGGTTGGCAAGTCACTACACCTCCTTTCTGATCACTGCACTGGATTGGATTTAGCCCATCTCTTCTGGGATTCTCCTCTACCCCTATGCAAGCTAATATGTTTGCCATGTTTAATGATGCACAAAATCTTCCTGAGTAGAAGGTATTTATCTTTATCAGGGTTTCTCTCACAGTGCTCTGTCAGTTGGCAGCCCACAGTATGAGCCATTTACAGACCCTCCCGGGCAAAGCAGTACAAGACCAGCATCAAGACAAAGCAAGAGCTGGCAATCATTAGCAACGAATTCCCGCCAAGCCAATAGGGTACAGAAGTAGCACAAAGGCACTGATGTTGAATAGATGACCAAATGGTTGACTATCAAGCCATAACTTACTTCCTTAGTCCTCTTCATCCCAGGTGGCACATAAGGCTGCAACAATCTTCTACCACTGGAGTCTGTCTTTAGCCACAGCGTGTGTGCTGTCCAATGAGAGACGCATCTCTTCCAGCTCAGCCACCACTGTCAGATGCCATGTAGTTTGTGACCCTCACCGCTCGTGCTTTCCTGTTGGCGTCATAATAAACAGAAGAAAAAAATGTGTTTTCAATTTACCATGATTAGGTTAGGCTACACGGATTGCTTACCTTTTCATTCTAATCAAAGACACTCATAATACACATTCATCAGTCAGCCATTATAGACCGGTAGTTTACAATGACTATCCCACAATTTCATTAAGACGAGACAAATGAATAACACACACTGATAACATAGTCAAGGTCAAAATGGCTGGCTGGCTGACTGGCTGAAATAGTGGAGACCCTCAAGTAACTGGCAAGAGATACCATTGTTTGGATGCTGGATGATGAACCAGACAGTGAGACTTGACCTTGGCACTTCTAGCTGTTTACCATTCTTTTGTGCCACCAAACTAAAACGTCAAGATCCTCCCAAACATCCTCCACTTTGAACCACACAACAAAAGGATTGTTTTTGTTTAAGCTCAGAGACATACAGTAATGATCTTGTCTATTTATTGGAAGGAGGAGGAGATGTGGATTTCAGTGATGTGCATGGGAGGTTGATAGAGTATGTGGCAGGATAATGTGAATGCAATCAATAGTCGTTCCAGGTTTTGGGGGTTTGAACTTCAACCTTGTTTGGCAGTGTAAATCCTATGCAGACTAAATCCCCCAAAGGATTAGGATGTTTTGGATCGTCATCATAGCAAGCTCATATTAACAATACTGGGGCGTATCGGCACGGTCTATCAGCTGTTCACACTGTCTTCAGCTAAACACTTTGGCAAGACGTCAATCTGAATCCCTATGCCCCAGATGCTATATAGACATACTGTATCAAATGCAGTACCAAAGCCTTCCAGCCATCTTATAGATGGGTTGGTTGTTTAGCAACAAAACCGAAGCGTGCGCAACTATGGGACAAAACACACTGGGTTGGCTTAGATTGTTGACAACATGTAAACTATAGTTCTTCTCCAATGTTTATTAAAAACATAAATACATTTGCACAATGACCGCTTGTTGTCTCTCAAATACAGTACCAATCAAAAGTTTGGACACACCTACTCATTCAAGAGTTTATTTTTACTATTTTCTACATTGTAGAATAATGGTGAAGACATCAAAACTATGAAATAACACATATGTGATCATGTCATCAAAAAAGTGTTAAACAAATCAAAATATTTTTTTATATTTTAGATTCTTCAAAGCAGCCACCCTTTGCCTTGATGACAGCTTTGCACACCCTTGGAATTCTCTCAACCAACTTCACCTGGAATGCTTTTCCAACAGACTTGAAGGAGTTCTCATATATGCTGAGCACTTGTTGACTGATTATACTTCACTCTGCGGTCGAACTCATCCCAAACCACTTCAATTGGGTTGAGGTCGGGTGATTGTGGAGGTCAGGTCATCTGATGCAGCACTCCATCACTCTCCTTCTTGGTAAAATAGCCCTTACACAGCCTAGAGGTGTGTTGGGTCATTGTCCTGTTGAAAAACAAATGAAAGTCCCACTAAGCCCAAACCAGATGGGATGGCGTATCGCTTCAGAATGCTGTGGTAGCCATGCTGGTTAAGTGTGCCTTGAATTCTAAATAAATCACAGACAGTGTCACCAGCAAAGCACCACCCACACCATTCCAACTCCTCCTCCATGCTTCACAGTGGGAATTACACATGCAGAGATCATCCGTTCACCTACTCTGCGTCTCACAAAGACACGGCGGTTGGAACCAAAAATCTCAAATTTGGACTCATCAGACCAAAGGACAGATTTCCACCGCTCTAATGTCTATTGATATGTTTCTTGGCCCAAGCAAGTTTGTTCTGCTTATTGGTGTGCTTTAGTATTGGTTTCTTTGCAGCAATTCGACCATGAAGGTCTGATTCACGCAGTCTCATCTCAACAGTTGATGTTGAGATGTGTCTGTTACTTGAACTCTGTGAAGCATTTATTTGGGTTGCAATCTGAGGTGCAGTTACCTCTAATGAACTTATCCTGCAGCAGAGGTAACTCTGGGTCTTCCTTTCCTATGGCGGTCCTCATGAGAGCCAGTTTGATCATAGGGCTTGATGGTTTTTGCGAATGCACTTGAAGAAACTTTCAAAGTTCTTGAAATGTTTCATATTGCCTAACCTTCATGATGGACTGTCATTTCTCTTTGCTTATTTGAGCTGTTCTTGCCATAATATGGACTTGGTCTTTCCCAAATAGGGATATCTGCTGTATACCACCCCTTTATAATTTTTAAATTTTAAATTTATTTAACCAAGTAGGCCAGTTGAGAACAAGTTCTCGCTTGCAATTGTGACCTGGCCAAGATAAAGAAAAACAGTGCAGCCAAAAACAACAACAGCTTACACATGAACAAATGTACAGTCAATAACACAAGAGAAAAATCTATGTACAGTGTGTGCAAATGTAGAAGAGTAGGTAGGTAAGGCAATAAACAGGCCATCGAGGCGAAATATTTACAATTTAGCATTAAGGGACTAACTCTTCCTGGTCAGTAGGATACTCCATATTACATTGTTTAAGGGATATGTCAGTGGAGACCACCCCTTCCCGGGCAATAGGAGACACCATATTACATTGTTTAAGGGACTACCTCTTCCTGGTCAATAGGATACTCCATATTACATTGTTTAAGGGATATGTCAGTGGAGACCACCCCTTCCAGGGCAATAGGAGACACCATATTACATTGTTTAACACTGGAGTGATAGATGTACAGATGAAGATGTGCAAGTAGAGATACTAGGGTGGAAAAGAGCAAGAGGATAAATAACAATATGGGGATGAGGTAGTTGGGTGTGCTATTTATAGATTGGCTGTGTACAGGTACAGTGATCGGTGAGCTGCTCTGAAAGCTGATGCCTACCTTGTCACAACACAAGTGATTGGCTCAAAAGCATTAAGATGGAAAAAAAATCCACAAATTAACTTTAAACAAGGCACACCTGTTAATTGAAATGTATTTCAGGTGACTACCTCATGAAGCTGGTTGAGATAATGCCAAGAGTGTGCAAAGCTGTCATCAAGGCAAAGGGTGGCTACTTTGAATAATCTCAAATATTAAATATATTTTGATTTGTTTAACCCATTTTTGGTTACTACATGATTCCATACACTTTATTTCATAGTTTTGATGTCTTGACTATTATTCTACAATGTAGAACATAGTAAAAATAAAGAAAAACTCTTGAATGAGTGTTGACTGGTTCTGCACATCGTTACAGTTGTTGGTTAGCTAGCTAGTGAATTTGAGCCGTATTAGCATTGACATGAAATCAGTCAAAACACCTAAACAAAATACATGATATCAATAACAAGATTAAACTAGCTGAAATTAGTCTCTAATGATTCCCCACCTGGCAGTTTCTTGTCATTGTCGGTGGCTATCTGACCACCCCGAATCACAACAACCCACGAACTTCTGCTCCATTGAAGCGTGTGCATCGTTTTCATGACTTTGTCAGATAACCCATCTATAGTTACAGAAATAGATTATCTTCTGTTATTAGCATTTTGAGAGTATTGTATTTGTCAATCATCACCTCATCTTACTGTTTAGTATAGCAATCAGTGGGTTTTGTTGTTCCTTGTGATGTTTGCCGTTCTCTGTCTAGCCTTCACTTCTTCCTTTAGCGGCCTGTGCATGGTTCACAATAATTCAGGATTTGAGTTGGCTACACGTAGCATGTATGAGAGACATCTTTTAATTACAATGTCATGTACAGTATATGAGGCTTGTTAGGCATGCAGCCATCATAATCCTCAAGCTCAGTCATTTCAACTGTGAAGAAAACATGTGTTGCATGGAAAAACCCTCCAGTGCTCGGTCACCCTCACACTTGGGTTACAATTAAAAGTTGTTGAAGATGCAGTTGTTCAAACTCGACATAATATGACCTTGTACAGTGCATTCCCCCGGAATCATTCATACCCCTTGACTTACTCCACATTTTGTTGTGTTACAGACAATTCAAAATGGATGAAATATAATTTCTCACGCATCTACACAGAATACCCCATAATGACAAAGTCAAAACGTATTATTGTTATATATATATATTTTTAATGTATTGAAAATGTACAGAAATATCACATTTACATAAGTATTCACACTCCTGTTAGAATAACCTTTGGCAGCGATTACAACTGTGAGTGTTTCTGGGTAAGTCTCTAAGAGCTTTGAACACCTGGATTGTTCAATATTTCAAGGAGATTTAAGTCTGCTTACTTATTGACTCAAGACATTTCAGCTTTTCATGTTCTATTAATTTGCAAACATTTCAAAAAACAATTCCACTTTGACATGGGGTATTATATGTAGGCCAGTGACAAAAACAAATCTACATTTCATCATTTTTCATTTCCGTCTGTAACACAACAAAATGTGGAAAAAGTCAAGGGGTGTGAATACTTTCTGAAGGCACTGTATGTAACCAAAGCCGTATGTACAAAATGTATAGCACACACTTCACCACTAACAGCAGGCACTTCCAACACAAAACATCCACGGAGATTCTTTGACATCTGCTACACGAGGACACATCGAATTCCAGCTAAATATTCATTGTTCACATTTCAAAATTTACATCTGATTCAAAATGAAGCCTAGATATGCCATGCATTTCAGATTTGTAATGCAGAAGATGTCTTGTACAAGAAGCTTCCTCCCTCTCTCTGTAAGACTGGAGAAGACTGCTGCGGTATGATTATTAGGCTCTTCTCTCTGACTATGGCGAAAATACTTTGAGGCAGACGGCTTATTATGCTATTCCCTTTCATGTCTTTGGAATAAACTTATCACTTTAATGCTCTTTTCCAGATCTCTCATTGATTCACATCCCCTCTGGCTTGTCAGGAAACTTCCGATGGAGATGAAAAGAGAAAGAGAATAAATGCTCTTGGATATGCAAGCCTCCTTAATCAGCTGGAGAAAAACAGTCAAAGTTCACCGAAAGGTCAGGACCTAAGAGGAAGTCGTCCACAGTAGCTTCCTCGACATAAAGTATAGCCCAAGATTGACGCTGCTTAACAGTAAAGGTGGCCACAATATTATACTGACAAAGTCTCGCCTTCCTTATAACCGGTGACCTCATGAACTTGATTTCTCAGGTAAAGCCATGACTTCTGTCTTCTGACACATGCACTTTGCAAACAACAGGGAATAATATATTTTTTAAGATATTTGTTACTGTAGTTATTCCTCGTTTTCTTCAAAATGACGAGTGAAGGTGATCGGAAGAACGTGGAACAAGTGAGCCATCCATCCACATCAATGGAGATGTCCAATAGTCCAACTGACACAGTCTAAGAGCTGGTGTCCATTTACTTATCAGCAGGCTGTTGGTTTCATGGCAGACCGAGGCCAGGTTGATATGATTTCACATTTTCCACATAAGAAAGGGACACTGCTCTCTGTACCTGCCATGTTTTGGTGCTCTGATCCCGGCTTTGATGAGGTCATGAATCTGTCTGGCTTACCACACGCTAAACAATGGCTTCAAGATGAAGTCAACGTCAAGGTTGATTGACATGGAGAGCAGGATTTCCACTCAAAAGTTTCCATGCAGATATAGTAATGTCATAAAGCTGAAGAATTTTCTCTGTGTTGAAGCAATCTTGTGTGGGGGCTCTCTCTCTCCGCACATCCGATAGTTCCAGTTCTGTAACATCAAGGGCTGGAGCTGCCAATTCCCTCCCATGCGGCCTTGGAGCTGGAACGCCAATACCAGGTGAAAACGGCAGAAGTTTTCCATTAATCCTCGCAGTGGGCCTGTCTGGGCTGGGGAGGCTGGGAGGACATAGGACTGGGTCACCTCCACAGGCACGGCTGGGCTAGCGTTACTACCTCAAGACTGGGAGTTGACAGGAACGCTACTGTCTCCAGGGAGAAAGACTGGCCCAATTAGACAACCAAGCCACCTCTAGAATGAGCCGAGTGGAAGAGGAGAAGTACTTTATTGCCCCACAAGGAAGAGATTGAACGTGTGTGTTAATAGATTGGTTGATGGTTATCCTTTCAGTACTTCAAAGTACAGTAGAGGCAGACGCAAAACCGTTTTATGAGTGATGGCTTTCTTTGGACATTATTGCTATTTTAGCCTGTCACAGGTTGAGACAGGCTATAATTCAGGATGGATTATAGCCTTTGAGACTATAATGCTTGTCCAATTAAAGCACTATAGATAATCCTGTTGATTTGAACCTTTTATTTTGATATAAAGAGGAGTATAAAATACCTGTGATGACTCATCTTACTGCCATGAAACAGAGGAGTACAGAAATTAACAATAAATTGCACATCTGATCTGAAATCTCTTCTGTTAGACAGGCTAACTGTGGTATTAGTGATTCTTTTTTAAATATGTTTTTCCATAATGATCATACATTTTAAGGTCCCAGTTCTAGTTTCAGACACATTTGTCCTTAGCTCATATTATCAATTTGTAGCTAAGTTATGTCTCGGAAATCAATTAAGCGTGCACAGGTTACAATAAGGGGTTCAATTAACCAGAGCCATATGCTTGCTCACTCGTAAATAATCAAGCGACAGATCCTGGGACAGCCTGGAACCAGAACAAGAGCAACACAAAAAAAAGCCTAAATGAGGTGCGATTTACAGATCAATCAAAAGGCTTTTATGAAAATGCTCAAAAAAGGAAAGATGCTCAAAATCGACCTGTGATGAATACACTTGTGTATGTGTGGGGGAATCGATGTCAGATGATTCATTTCTGGGGTCATAATGGCAGTGAGCAGGCTCCCCAGGGAGTCTCAACCTTTTTATTTGCAAGCAATCCTGTGTGTTCGATCCCCCCTCTCCTCCGGGAAACCACCACAATACACCCCCTTGACTGGGATACAGCCGGTGACACACAATTTATCAAGAAACCAATAAAGGCTGTTAACGCAAAACGACATTTTCAACACCAATATAAATCACCCTATCAACTTCTTAACGGTGAATATAATGGTAACAATAGGTGTCAATGTCTCTCTCTAAATTAGAGAATGGTGACACCTGTCTGCCTTTGATTAGGCCTACATCAAAGAAAGCAACCCTAATCCACATAACAGCCACTTTGTGCCTGTAGTCAGTGGTGACCGCGTGTCTAATGTTCAGTCTGAACTGGGCTGGGGGGTTTCAAAAGGCAGAGAGATAGAGAAATCCAGTCAGTTCTGGCGAGAGATATTACACTGCTGTACCATATTTATCTTCACTCTGAGGCTTTTTGCCTTAACATTCTACAAAGCACTCATTAAGCCACTGTAAATTGCGGGTACTGCACTCCCTCTCTTTGGTTGCAGCCTCTTCCCCCTCTCTCCCTGGGCTCTATGTGATGTGTCACTTCTCTCCTGTCTCTCTCTCTCTCTCTCTGTTCTCTCTTTCTCTTTGGCTGCGGTTTCTTACCTCTCTCCCCGGGCTCTGCGTAGGGTGTGTGGTGTGTCACTTCTCTCCTTGTGCGTGGACTATACTACGCTGCCCGGTCACAGCCAGGCCACGTAATTGAACAGCTCTACTCCTGAACTAAATTTGATTCAAAGGGAAATAAGGCTGTGCTCCTGGGATAGCTTCAAAAGGAGCTGGGCTGGGTCGGGTCATGATTCTGCAGGTCTGCTGGGCGGTGGAGGTGCAGGGAGGTGTACCATGGAGGGAAATCTGGACAGGCACCATGCCTAAATCCAAGGTGAAATGTCAGTGATGTCGAGGCCTTTGAATTGGTTTCCTTTATATTGAATATAGCTATAGTTTGGACATTCCTGGGCATTTTTGGAGATAAAATATTCCCTCAGAATAAATGGGTCAGTGTCCACTCTCAAACCCCTTAGCTCCTCCTGTGGCTGACCCTGTGCATTATTCTTCAGTTATAACCCACACACTTAAAAAAAAGAAAAAAATGGGACTTCAAACATGTAACGGACAGATAATCAAGATATCTTCTCTCATTGCATCTCGCTGCCAAAGTGGCTCATTGAATGCAGACACACAGACGAGATTGCGAGAAGACTATCTACAGAACTCCTAAGTTTCGCAATATTGCTGTGATGAGATCTCACTCTGGGTGCTAGTCGGCCTTTTTTCTCCCTGTGTTTGCGAGCGTTGAAATGAGCACAGGGTTTAAATGGCTTTCTGTGCCCGCGGAGGTCTGATACAATTTTATCCTGACAAAACATTTGTCATTTCTTTACCGGCGAAGCTGATCTGGCAGGCTTTACTGTAGCTCTCCAAACACCTGAGCAAGCCACCATGAATACCAATACATCACTACACCTCGCCTGCCTTCCCCATGTCTGCAAGAGACACTATCTGCTTAAATGCGAGATGTCTGCAATCGTAAATTCAATTAAGTACCTACTCCCCAAATGCTCTTATCCCCATCAACGCTATTGTGAAATGTATACAGTATGTTGCAAATGTACCTGTGTCCATGATCTATACTTGTAGCATTACTTGCCATGTCCATTAAATGAATATTATAAAATGTTATCTGGGTATAGACTGTGGAACAGCACGGAGTGCGTCTGTTTGTGACAACTATTACCAAAAATGACATTTGATGGCTGCCTGTCAGTGGGGGGGAATCGATACAGTTACATATCAAGCTATTATTTTTTACAATATATCATATCGTTTCTGACAATATCGCAATATTATTTTTGCGCTAGTTGGCTGTACCTGCACCAAAACGCCAGTATTTTTCCTTCATAGCTTGTTCTCCATCTTCTTTTTAAATATGGAGCCAATTTGTTTTCAGTACTTTTATTTCCATGACCGACCAAATCTTGTTTTCTCATGGTTCTCTCTCGTCCCTCTGCAGCAGACATGTGATGAGCAATAGGGTTGGAACATCGAATTGCAATAAAATCACAGTATCGAATCACAATACATATAGAATCGTTAGAATCGCAATAGATATCTTATTGGCACCTAAGTATCGTAATAATATTGTGTATTGAGGTCCCTGGCAATTCCCGGCCCTTACAATTGAGCAGAGCGTGTATACTTCTACTACATGACTGAATTCCCCTGCCAGTGGCTTCAAGACCCTCCTTAGTCTCTGTCACTGCTTTCTAGACTTATAATACGGGAGTCTGCAGGAAGCCTGATGGCCATCATGGAGGTGAAGGGCATTTCAGGAGTATCAATGCTCCCCTCCCATTCCCGGATACTCCCTTCTAGCATCATGTCCCCTGGAGCCACAACTCAACAGGGGCAGAAAGAGACCTTCCCCTATCGAGGCCACATGTAGCCACGAGCGATGCGGTAACAGGCAGGTTCCGACTCATGTACAGAACCGCAAGCCTGTTAGGTTGCTGATTTGTTTGTGGCAGTAAATTAGAATCTCTTGAAGTTTGGCTTGATGTGTGGCTTGGGGGGGGGGGTGAACAAAAAGGAATCAGAGATCATAGGCAAGTAGGATGGAAAAAAAGAGTGGATACCGCTGAGCCAGATGTTGACTCCAGTCATCAGTGGGCAGGCTGCAGGGGAGGGGGGCGTATTAGACCCAGGAGCTGTCTAATTGTGGAGTCCAATCTTAAATCTGTGATAATTACAAGTGATCTGGAGTGAATTATAACAACCAGGAAGCACACCCCGGAGGAAAATGGAGGAGGCTACATTTCATGTGAAAACCCGGTGTGACTGCCTGCCAGCCCTGCACTGAGCACAGTGGTGGGCTTAATAAGGAAATATTAAGCAAATTACCTGTGAAAATGGGCAGTCATTTCCATGCCCCAAGCAGGCCTTTTTTTTCTCCACTTAGACCTTTAGAGTCATTCATCCGTGTGCACATGATTCTTCTCTGGTCTGACCGATCAATGGGGGTTTTGATGAAAGATATTACATTGTTTATTCATAAGGCCACATTATTAACGACAGGCTTATGAGCCAGAGGATGACACGGATGCATGTTTTTCCTTTCTAATCAACCTCAGGTGACTATTGTCCTCCCTCTTGCCTCATCCCTCTCTCCCACCTCAATAGCTCTCTATCACCCCCCCCTCTCTCTCCCTCTATCCCTCTTTCGAGCACACAGAAGCAGAGCACTGTAACAGAATGCAGTCGTTAGCACACGGCCATATCATCCATTTTGTCAGCTCTGACAAATCATTTAATGGGATGTGGTCTGGTCATGGACCCACGGAGTGATACCTCCTATTTACTGTCCCCGTGGCATGCTCCATTGCTCTGCCCGTAAATAGGAATCAAACAGAGTTGAGTCCCAATAAATGACAAAGAGGGACAGATTACCTCAGATATGTATATATTCCCCTTTAATCTTTCAGCTCTGTCATTTTCTCCTCTCCTTTCTTCCTTGTTCATAGTGTGCCCCCTATAGGGCAGTATATGTATTGCAGATCCCTTTGTTTGACGTCAAGCCTGCTACAGTATCTTATAATATTGGCTCAACAAATTACAGCAGTGCCAGATCTTACAATGGACGTTCACCTTGAGTCAGGTCCTCTTTTCATTTGTGGTTCGCAGACGGAGCTAATACTTTTCCCAAAAGAATCAGAAAATATGTTGTCTTCGGGGCACACAATATCCTTTGACATCTCAACATAGTAAATAGTCTTCCATTTAACACGCCTTTTCAAATCGGTTTAACAGCAGACTATTGAATATGAAATCTCTTCGACAATATAATAACCAGGGACTGTAAAGAAATAACACTTAGCTGGGATAGGCTTACAATGGAGAAAGGGATTTTGTTTTGGCTAGAAATAACAAGAAATATTCTAACTCTCCCTGGTGCAGTTGGTGGTGCCTCCACTTGATCTGTCGACTGACACTGCAGCGTAATACGCTATTACGCTGCAGTGTCAGTCGACAGATCAAGTGGAGGCACCACCAATGGCCAGGTTGATGTACTGTCATACCGTAGCTACCTTCACTGATACCACCTTAAGTTTCAAACTTGACCAATACCACTCACAATGGTTTCTCCACTGTGGGATGGAGTAGTGCTGCTTGAACTGATTTATGAGAGGAGATTGTTATTCTGTTGATGGTGTCAATGTGTAATCTGTACAATTGTCGAATGAAATGGTAAGCAATCATCTAATTTCGCAGACTGTTAGAGTCAGTGGTGAACATTAGAACCATGTAAACCACTGACAGGCAGCCATCAGACACATAGCATTTAGAACACCAGATAGAACATACAGCGTGCTGGGGGATTGAGAGAGGAGGATGAAATATAGATGAATTAAAGGTGAATCTGAGTTCAAATCAAATTAAAACCATTTTCAATCCTTAATTGATTCAAATCGGTGTTCATTGGATTGGGAACACTTTTTTTTAATGAACCCACCACTCTCCTTGATTATATTCACATGGGCACATTGTAGTTTCTCTCTGCATCTGCAGCTCATGTTGCCTAACAGAGGAAGTGCTTAAAACCACACAGTGGTGGCTATTTGAAACTACAGTATACTCCTGTATACAGCATCAGATGAGACTGTTTTCTTTAACTTCTCTTTCAAAGACCGCCACATTCACTCCTAACAACCCTGTAGCTGGACTATTATAGTATTACATCTGTTATAATCTACACCCGGCACAGCCAGAAGAGGACTGGCCACCCCACATAGCCTGGTTCCTCTCTAGGTTTCTTCCTAGGTTTTGGCCTTTCTAGGGAGTTTTTCCTAGCCACCGTGCTTCTACACCTGCATTGCTTGCTGTTTGGGGTTTTAGGCTGGGTTTCTGTACAGCACTTTGAGATATCAGCTGATGTACGAAGGGCTATATAAATACATTTGATTTGATTTGATTACATTACGACCTGCGACAATAAATGAATTTGAGCAGCTAAAATACTAGGGCCGGGACCATACCAGTATCGTGATACTCGTTAGTATCGTGGCAAGGAAACAAACACAAAGCATCTGTAGGAAAACAGCCCTAATGTTGGAAATAAACATCATTATCCAGAGTCACGTTTATTTATTTTGCAAGTTATCACACAATGTTTTACATATAGCAGGTTTTGAACGGACCAAAGAGTTTAGTCTGCTTTGTGTTTTCATTTTTTTGCCATGGAGAAAATATTGCCATACTGTTATCGTCACAGCCCTGTAAAATACTGCATTCATACACACACAGAGGGAAAGTTTTCAAAACACAAGTGTTTCGAGCAGGTGGGTACTATAGTTCTCCAGTGATCTTCAACCCATTTTCCATATCTGTATGATAAAGAGCATTGGCACGGCATCTCAACTCCATCATTTAGTACATTCAAAGATGTGCCCTGAGTGGCTCTGTGGGCACACAATCAACCAAACCAACAGAGTAGAAATACCCTCCGTGTGACAAAACCATATGCACACTTCGTATAGTAATAGCTGCAGAAAGTAATTGTGCAGGGAAAATCCTAAATCTTACATAAATTAAGTCTTTGGGATGCACCCGCTTTCCCCTAAGTGCTTTATATTAAACTCAGCTCCAACAACTCCTTGGCCGAGGAGCCTTGGACAAGGTCCTCAATGATATATAATACAATAAACAATACACTTCAGTGGGTAGGTGAGAGTCTTCCACCACCACATGAGCATGAGGCTTTTTAAAATAACAGTTGCTTCAGGCTTCTTTCTTTTTGTTATCAGATCACCTTTTAATTATTTCCAGGACAGGGAAACTGGTTTAAATGTTGTGAACTTAGCACAATGGGCGCAGCAGGCCACTTGCTAATCCTGTTTCCAAATGAGAGCCACTTGTCAAGGTCAGTCTTCAACTCTGTTATTAATTTGTCCCCTGACAATAACTTCCTGGGGGTATTCCCAGCCATCTTCCCATCAGAACAACCCAATCTCATGACCGTAAGTACAGGCATCGACAGCAACAGTGGCCTGCAGGCTACCAATTGAATCTCTCACCCTCTACATCTTTTTCAAATGACCATGTAATATCACTGCTGTTACACAGACATGATCAGAAAAACGTCTTGGAGACAGGGAAGGAAGATAACTAAGGGAAAATAGAGTGGAAGGGAGCTGTATAACCCCCAGTACACTCTCTAAAAAGCCTTCATAGTAAGGAGAAATTCTAAGGAATATGTGGGGCCTGTAGAGACCTATGCTGAATGTGTTATGAATTCTGTATAGCATAGTACATATTGCCTGAAGATAAAGAGTATCCAAGATGGCAAGAGAGATACTTCCTCCTGTGCAGCACTATGATCACAGTCCGCACCAAAATCAAAATCAATGCATCAAACCAAACCACCACAGCTGTCAGCAAACACATTTGTCAGGCTGCGACATCGCCACTGTGTCCTTTCTTTGAGCGTTCCCAGCTTGCAATCACCGTTAAAAAAAATTGTGCTGCCTGTCAGAACCAATAATGCCACCTCACACATTTAGCAGTCCTGACATCTTGGTGAACCACAACCATCAAATGCTGAAGTCTGGCTTTGGGTGTTGGAAGGGAGCCAATGGGTGGGCTGAAGAGTGAGTGAGTGAGTGAGTGAGTGAGTGAGTGAGTGAGTGAGTGAGTGAGTGAGTGAGTGAGTGAGTGAGTGAGTGAGTGAGTGAGTGAGTGAGTGAGTGAGTGAGTGAGTGAGTGAGTGGGAGGGAGGAGAGGGAGGGAAGGAGGGAAAGTTGAGCTGTATCTATGTGTGTTTTTAATTCTCCCCGGTCGGTCTCCATACTAGAAACAAATGAAGTCTTGTGGACTAGTGAACATAGCCGAGGTGAGGTTGGGAATAGGACATGAAGGGGAGAGAAGAGAGTGGCTCATAGACTCAACACTGTGCTTTTGTGAATAATTCAGTCACAGGCTCGGAGTGGGAATGCTCACTCCGGTCAAGACAACACCAGAGACCACCACAGCAAAAGAGCCACGGCCCCACAGACCGACAGTGAAGTCTGGTATTAGACATTGAAGGACAAGGAGACACTGTTTTTTTCCACCTGCGAAAACACCTTCAGAAGAACCCTGTGACAGCACACTGCTGAGTAGCTATTTTTTAAGAATGTCTATATTGAGGTCTGACAAGGTGTATAGATTCTCTTACACATTTATGAGGCAGCTCTAGGCAGGGTTGAAGTCGAAGAGCAGGAAACGACTTCATTAGCCCACCACCTATGGGATTCAGCAGCTCTCTATGGAGCTCTCAGCTGCACTGGGTAATCACAGATAAAGATAGATACTTAACAAGGCCTGGCAGGGCTGACATTACATTGACAGTGTGCTACCAATGTTACCATGATGGAAGCGCACGTGAGATTTGGTTCCGGGTGCCGACATTACCTTCACACAGAAAGACACTGTTTCCAACCTGCCATAATATAATTTGCTATTATGCATATATTCAAACATTCCAAATGATTAGACTCTATTATGAAACATTTGTGCACTATCTTATTCCAGGAGGGAAAAAATTAATAGACCTGCAACTTTTATACAGCACTTACTTTATCTTAATTCATTAATTGGTGTTCCTGTAGTGTACTATTGAAAGTTCGACCCAGGGGAGAATGGGGTGTGAAAACACGTTTGTTTGTTCATTGATTACCACTCAGACCCTCCAGCTGGAACCAGACCTGATGCGTATCTGCTGCTATGTTTGCCTTTGCACCTGCACTGTTGTTTACTAGTCCAGAGAAAGGGTTACAACCACATAAAAGTCAGACAAGTGAGGGATTGGCGATGCCTTTGAATCCAATGCCTGGATGAGTCCATGCATCACAGTACTGACAGGTGTTTCAGCACTTAAGGCCTATAGCACTCGGCTTGAGTGTGGCAGGGGACTCATCACAGCTAAATGCAGAATCATTTTTTGGGGCTTTTGTTATGAGACACAATTGATAGAGGATTTGTAATTCAGGGGACGTAGGAAAATAGATGTAATGAATGTTGATACTCAGTTGAAAACAGGAATTCAACCAAAAGGGGAAACAACTGCAACTGTAAAATGTATATGGTATGTATAAGCTGGAAGTAGATGCATAAGGGTTGTCCATTAGTTTACTCCAACTAGGGGAGGGATGGTATGGTAGGGAAAATATATAAAAAATATATGTACACTACTGGTCAAACGTTTAAGACCACCTCCTCAATCAAGTTGTTTTCTTTATTTTTACTATTTTCTACATTCTAGAATAATAGCGAAGACTATGAAATAACACATGGAATCATGTAGTAACCAAAAAAGTGTTCAACGAATCAAAATCATTTTTTAGATTCTTCAAATAGCCACCCTTTGCCTTGATGACAGCTTTGCACACTCTTGGCATTCTCTCAACCAACTTCACCTGGAATGCTTTTCCAACGTCTTGAAGGAGTTCCCACATATGCTGAGCACTTGTTGGCTGCTTTTCCTTCACTCTGCGGTCCGACTTGTCCAAAACCATCACAATTGGGTTGAGCTCGGGTGATTGTGGAGGCCAGGTCATCTGATGCAGCACTCCATCACTCTCCTTCTTGGTAAAATAGCCCTTACACAGTCTAGAGGTGTGTTGGGTCATTGTCTCGTTGAAAAACAAATGAAAGTCCCACTAAGCCCAAACCAGATGGGATGGCGTATCGCTGCAGAATGCTGTGGTAGTCATGCCACATAAGTGTGCCTTGAATTCTAAATAAATTACAGACAGTGTCACCAGCAAAACACCCACACACCATCCCACCTCCTCCTCCATGCTTTACGGTGGGAAATACACATGCGGAGATCATCCATTTTACCCACACCATGTCTCACAAAGACACGGCGGTTGGAACCAAAAATCTCCAATTTGGACTCCAGACCAAAGGACAGATTTCCAACTCCATTGCTGGGGTGTCTTGGCCCAAGCAAGTCTCTTATTAATATTGGTATTGTGCTGCCATCCTGTTAGAAGGTAACAGATTGTTGGATTTTCATTGTGTTCTATGGTGTCCACCTAGTGGAGCTTTCTGGTACTTAGAAAGACTGTACGCAAACAGGAAGTGGAGAATTCGTTCTGCACGCATAGAAGCAGCTACAAACAACGCTACGGTGCAGGTCTTTCGGTGTAGTTATTTCTTGTCACGATTCAGCCTCGGAAAATATTTGTTTGTAAGTTCGATTCAAGCATATTGCTAGTGATGATAATCTTGTTATTGATGGAGTTGCTTACGTATCAATGTTGGTTGGTTGCATTTACCCACACAAATTGCAATGACTTTCATGTATGTCGTCAGCTGTATTACTTTGCTCGTGCGTCATGCAAACTAATTGTAAAATATACAATACTGTAGTTTTGTTACTGTTTCTAGTGTTATATGCTTTGTTATTCTACAGAGATGGTTGTACATTATCAAATCAAATGTATTTGTCACATACACATGGTTAGCAGATGTTAATGCGAGTGTAGCGAAATGCTTGTGCTTCTAGTTCCGACAATGCAGTAATAACCAACCAGTAATCTAACTAACAATTCCAAAACTACTGTCTTATTCACAGTGTAAGGGGATAAAGAATATGTACATAAAGATATATGAATGAGTGATGGTACAGAGCAGCATAGGCAAGATACAGTAGATGGTATCGAGTACAGTATATACATATGAGAGGAGTATGTAAACAAAGTGGCATAGTTAAAGTGGCTAGTGATACATGTATTACATAAAGATGCAGTAGATGATATAGAGTACAGTATATACGTATGCATATGAGATGAATAATGTAGGGTATGTAAACATTATATTAGGTAGCATTGTTTAAAGTGGCTAGTGATATATTTTACATCATTATTAGAGTAATGAAAGGAGTTACCATATGAGTAACAATTAGCTATATGGTTTGGCGTCATTGCCAGATGCATGGTACCTTAGCACGTGCTTTGTATTTTCATGCAACTTCAACTTGAAAAGGCATAATGTACAGCAACAATATGTTGATTTGAATTGAACACTGAAGTATATTCTTTTCTGTATTTTGCAGATTCACAACATAAATGTTTTCAATATATTAATTGAAGAAAAGTCACGCCTTGGGAGTTTTATTGAAGATTTAGTTGTTAGCTATCTGTCTAGTTTTGCATGGGAATGCAACTCAAGGTCAGAATAGGTATCCTTTAGTAGTGGTTTCTTTGCAGTAATTCGATCATGAAGGCCTGATTCACACAGTCTCCTCTGAACAGTTGATGTTGAGATGTGTCTGTTACTTGAACTCTGTGAAGCATTTATTTGGGCTGCAATTTCTGAGGCTGGTAACTCTAATGAACTTATCCTCTGCAGCAGAGGTAAGTCTGAGTCTTCCTTTCCTGTGGTGGTCCTCATGAGAGCTAGTTTCATCATAGCGCTTGATGGTTTTTGTGACTGCACTTGAAGAAACTTTCAAAGTTCTTGAAATCCGTATTGACTGACCTTCATGTCTTAAATGAATGATGGAATGTCGTTTCTCTTTGCTTATTTGAGCTGTTCTTGCCATAATATGAACTTGGTCTTTTAGCAAATAGGGCTATCTTCTGTATACCCCCCTACCTTGTCACAACACAACTAATTACGTTAGCTCAACCGTCCAGCCAATCTTGTAGAGGTTTTAAGAAGGAAAGCACAACTGTTAATTGAAATTAATTCCAGGTGACTACCTCATGAAGCTGGTTGAGAGAATGCCAAGAGTGTGCAAAGCTGTCATCAAGGGGTGGGTATTTGAAGAATCTCAAACATAAAACACTTTTTTGGTTACTACATGATTCCATATGTGTTATTTCATAGTTTTGATGTCTTAACTATTATTCTATGTAGAAAATAGTAAAAATAAGGAAAAACCCTGGAATGATTAGGTCTTCTAAATCTTTTGACCGTTAGTGTATATATTATATATATTTATTACCAGTCTAAAGTTTGGACATACCTACTCATTCCAGGGTTTTTCTTTATTTTTACTATTTGAGCTGTAATCAAAATATTCTGGAACAATATATTTGGAGAGTCTCAAACAGGTGATTTCAATACAAACTGTTCAACCACTTATCCCCTAACCCTATAGTTATGTTTAATCAGAACGAAACAAACACTTGTTCACAGTTGAGGCTGCCATTTATCTCAACGAGTAGCATCTCACATAAAAATGGAAATAAAACAACCAAATCAACTAGTGTTTTCCGATATCAACAAAACAAACTGTGCAATCGATGATACAAATCATGGACGCTACACCGAACGATGAGTGCTGAAACAGCACAACACTTAACGCCTGTTATCGTTTGAGTACGGTGGAGGCTGGAATGGAGAATATGGAATGGCATCAAACACATGGAACAGCTCGAGCCTGTCCTCTCCAATTAAGGTGCCACCGCCTGTGCTTCAGTATCTAGCTATAGAATCCAAATAAAGGAATTGTAGCCTACAAAGAACAGATAAGACAAATGTGGGTCATTATGAACTGCTTATAGTTCAAAGTTATCAATGGCAGGGTTTGGGCAAAAGAGATTGAGAGAAAGAAAACCTGTGGAAATGAATTCTAACTGATGGGTGGAATAAAGGAAATGTGCCTCCTCCTACATGCTGTCAGGTGAGACCACTGGCTATATTTGACATATACTATACCTAGGAGTGTCATTGGCTTCTAATTGACAAACTACCAATCTACTATCAACATGTAGGCTACTTGCTACTGGATGGGTGTAGCTGTCCAACAGGTCCTCCACACACAGCAGATGGTAGGAACTGATTTTGTTTTTACACAGCTGGTGAGTCCTGTGGTGAGAATAGAACTGGCACAGCTGTGGTAGAGAGAGAAATGTTTGTTGCTTTGGTTCAAGAATATGAATGTTAAGTAGTTGTGTTGTTTTTTTCTTATTTTTGGGGGGGTAATTAAATGGCCAGACTGTTTTTATTCAGTTGTGTTAGCATGGTATCATTACAAATGTATTCAAATGCTGTCCCAAACTGCTGTTGAGCAGGAAATAATGGCGAAATACAATACAATTATTCCATAATTATGCATTTACAGATGGTGTACCACATTCAATCACAACTACGATTATTTTGTGCCTATTGTTAAAGTTTGTTTGGCTTTTATCAACGTGATTGAGAACCAAGCATTACAGAATGTGTAAATCTGCCATTTCAAAAGTTAAACAGATAAATCAAATGACAGAATACTTGACATAAGGTTCACTTCATGACCTATTGATATTGAAGCCAGGGGCGGTCTGGAACAGCCCACATTACACCACTCCCCCGGCGGGCCACCAGCCACATACACCCTGACCCTATAAGCCCTACTTAGACACAGGCAGCAGTCCTAACACATAACATTGTCAGTACAGTACAGCATTTCTCAACCATATCTACACAAGTGACTGGCGAGACATGGTCCTCCACCTCTTTTTTTAACCAGCTCATGTTTAAAACAAAAAAACAATATGTAAAAACAGCCACTGGAATACTGTTCCTCTGCTCTAGCCATTTTGCTTCCCGACCCGGTTGTGCTGTCTATCTGTTTCAGCATCTTCTCTGCTGTCACTCTGTGCTTCTTCTTCTTCTCGGTCTGTCTGTCTGCCTGTCTGCGTAAGCGTCATACGCTATAAAAGCCAAGCTAACGCCTTAGGCCGCATTGCAAATTAGTGCATGTCATATGTGTTCCCCTGAATCAACACTTACCCTAAGTGTTCATTACTATTATCAGGGCTCCAGACTAACATTTCCCCCCGGTGTCACTGGTGCCACCAACTTCTACAGTTGGTGGCACCAGTCCCCCATTTCATGAGTAATCATTTTATACAGTAATTCATAGTGCTTTATTAAGAACTGTAATAAATAGACTACTGAGTTATTCAAGAAATAAGTTATTTCATCAAACACGTCCAAACAGGAATGTATTTTTCAATACACGTGGATGTGCAACCTAATCCAGTGATTGTCTTGCATTTTGGATTGACAATTAGACTATAAGTAATCTATAAGTCTTTGCTAGGTAAAGCCCTGCCTTATCTCAGCTCACTGGTCACCATAGCAGCACCCACCCGTAGCACGCGCTCCAGCGGGTATATTTCACTGGCCACCCCCAAAGCCAATTCCTCCTTTGGCCGCCTTTCCTTCCAGTTCTCTGCTGCCAATGACTGGAACGAACTGCAAAAATCACTGAAGCTAGAGACTCATATCTCCCTCACCAACTTTAAGCACCAGCTGTCAGAGCAGCTCACAGATCACTGCACCTGTACATAGCCCATCTGTAAATAGCCCATCCAACTCCCTCATCCCCATACTGTTATATATTTTATTTGTTTTGCTCCTTTGCACCCCAGTATCTCTACCTGCACACTCATCTTCTGCACATCTATCACTCCAGTGTTTAATTGCTATATTGTAATTATTTTGCCACTGTGGCCTATTTATTGCCTTACCTCCCTAATCCTACCTCATTTGCATACACTGTATATATACTTTTTCTATTGTATTATTATTGACTGTATGTTTGTTTATTCCATGTGTAACTCTGTGTTGTTGTTTGTGTCGCACTGCTTTGCTTTATCTTGGCCAGGTCGCAGTTGTAAATGAGAGCTTGTTCTCAACTTGCCTACCTGGTAAAATAAAGGTGAAACCATTTAAAAAAATGTATAATAAACTATGACTACAGTTGCTTTATTTTACAGTTAAAATAGGACTCCATAATTTCCAGATGTTTTTTTTCTGTTCATTAGAGATGAATTACATACATCTTTATGTACACTAACTAGGCTTATTAATTTGGGGTTCAAAACCTGAGAAAGTGGAAATTCAAAACATATCTCTAACTCTAAATGTAATACCCAATGCTAGTAGCTATGTATTCATCCAACAGTAAATGTAATGTCCCCCCCAAAAAGTATACTACCCATGAAACCTATAGGCCTATACTCTCACAATGGCAGCTCCATATATCAAAGCCATATCAAATATCTTGGTTGTAAAATAGTTGCTCTTGAGCAAAATATTGAGAAATTAAAATGATACTTACAGAAGGCTAAGACAGGGTCAAGGCAACAGAGCTTCCAAAGCTGTGTTTTTCCCGCAATTGCATTTTGAAATGTTATAAGACGCATGGGGGGTAAAGGAGAGTGTCTGGGTCATCACAGCAGCAGGCCCCAGCAAAATGAGCACAAGGGCAGGCCAGACACATTCATTACAGAAATCATAAGCATAATGCACTTTACTGATTGACCAAATCATGGTTTTAGCCACTTAAAAAACTAGACGTTTTTGACTGAAGTGACAATGTAGAACGTGCTCTTTTTACGTTAATAGGCATCCTTTCCATTTTACGAGCGATGAACTTGGCTGTCTAACTGTTGACAGAGTTGGAGCAGGTCTCTTTGCTATGCCATGTTTGACTTTGAATGTGAGTTTGCGTGACCTCAGCTCAGTCTATCAGAAAACTGGGCTGGTCCATCTTGGTAGGGGTGGTGGTCATTGCCCGTTATTCAGACCAAGGCTCATTATAGACTAGTATAACTGGCCTCAGGCCATGTCACCTTCATCATCATTTCTTTCTTTTTTTATGTTTTGTTTGTGAATTTCGACCAACCCACCCAACTTTTTTTTTAAATGTCTAGGCCATCTGGCATTTGCCAGATACCAATCAAACCCGATTGAAGTTCATTTATGATTCATCATCAACTCGATGTGATGCCAACTCCTGTGTCATCAGACAGTCACCGGCCTCACTCAGCTGCCAATACGTTAAATGTGAGAGGCAAGGTGGCTCTGTTGTGAGCCTCTTATGCTGTGGGACCCTCACATTTCATGGAGCACAATAAAGCAGCACCATCCAAATATCAAGAAGTGCCGGTAGTGAAACATGTCTAATGAGATGGGAGAGCCCAAGTGGTTATCGAGATCCCTCTCTGAGAAAGGAACCTCTATTATTGAAGGTGACGACTTGGTCAACATATATTTCACAAGTGGCTGAACCTCTCTGTCTTAAGTAGGTTCAGCGCTAAAGGCCACGCCCCTTCCTGCCTGCCTGCAACCTCCTCTGTGTAATAACTTCCGTGAATGAACACGTTCTTCACCACCCAGATACAGTGCCTGCACATCATGTCTTATAGGTGGGAATTTAACACAGCTGCACGATGTCCATTTTAGGACAGCTGCATGTACTGTAAAGCAAGAGATTTGTCTGAAAGATAAGGAAAATGATACTGCCACTAATCTCAGCGTGATGTAAATTGAAGTTTCCAGGCCTAATAAAGAATTCATGTAAAAGCCAAAGTATCATTAATGGGAGCTGTGTTCATCTGACTAATGTGGAGTGAGGATCTAATCGAGGTCATCTCTTAACTGTTATTAGACTGCTCTCTCCCTCTCTCTATTGCTAACCAACATCTCTGATGAGACACTGCTTTGAATCCCCATGCATCCTGCTGCTGACATCTTCATTCAATTGCTCTTGGGCAGGTTTTATCCCTCTGTAAACTGTAAATCCATTTGAATTCAATCATTTTTTGACAGCATCCCTTATGACTTAAACAAAACTGTCCAGATATGTTTGCCCATGAAAGAAGTGCTCAGAAAGTGACTTTTTCAGGAGATAAAGGTGCTCAAAGTTAACCCATTTTGCATACCCAGCCATACCATGAGACGTCCATGTCTTCGTCACTTGAAAAGATAAAAGGTTACGTTTTTATATAATTTAAAAGCTTTACAAACAGGGCTGTCAAACTATTTTACCATCGAATGTCAACATAAATGGTCTATTCTATTATCTATATTTCTATGGAGGATTGAGAGTATAACTTAAAACAACAGATATTCCCATTCAAGTCAATATTCCTTGATGTGTGGACCTCCAACCATCTTTGTGGTACCATAAGAAAGTTGATATTTTTATTTTATTCCCATTTTAGTACATGTATCAGCAAAAACATGAAACCCACCCTATAATCAAGAGCATGTTGTGTCTTAACCGATAGCCAGCACAACACAAAAACCTTAGATGTTCAATAGGGTCTAAGCTACAACAATATGAAAAAAAATCTGATTTTACGTGTTATTAGATAATTGTCGATAAAAAGGAAAATAATATTTTTTTTTAATTCTCCAGAAATTATAAAATAGTTTGACAACCTTGTTGGTAAGCCTTTAAACGATATCAACCTCAAAAGTTTATCTGGATGCCTCGTGGTATGTTGGGGTATGAAAAATGTAACAACGTTGAGTACGTTTATCCCATGGATGTTTCGGCACTCAGGTCCAAAAAGTCTCTTTCTGAGCACTTCTACAATGGACTAATGTCTATGGAAGGTTTAGTTCAAATCAAAAGCGTTGCTGTCAAGAAGTGTTTGAATTCAAATGGATTTACCCTCACCTTCTTTTCGGGGTCTTTTGGGGGTTTGGAATCACCATATTTTGGCTTGTGGCTATGTCTAAATCATGTTTCATTCAGTTAGCGATGTGCAATGTCAGCTACTGTACACCAGGAGAAGCAGATGCGGTGGAACCTCTGAGGGCTTGGTTATGTAAGCGTATATTACTAATTTAACCACTTTTGAAATGTTAAAAATAGAATGTGGATACAGAGCAACAGTACTGTCACCTGGCCTTCCATCAAACTTATTACCCAAAGGTCACAGCGACAGAGGTTGAACCATGACAACGCTCCACCTCATCAATCCATTTATAGGGATGCATGCTATTCTGCAGACTCATTCAGGCGGTAAGTGTCTGGCTGCAACCGGTGCACTCATAAGGTGAAGTACCTGTGCTGCCTCCAGGGAGCGAGCACGATTAAGCAACTTTGAGAGTTATAACAACACGCTCTGCCGAGGTAGCAGGGCTGGGCTGGCCTCACCTCACCATCTAATCACAAAGGAAGATACTCCCAAAGTGATGAGTGAGCAGTCCTTCCTCATTATTTTTTCAGCTCGACACCGGTTGTTACTTTGGTACTGCAGAGGAAAAAATAAAATTTTGGATTTCTTCCCCAGACTCTCTCTGTAGTTTCTGGCTCTTTGCAGACATCTTCATTACTTTCCCTGAACATTGAGTTCCAATTTCTGACATTCCTGGGACTTACTGTCCCGGGAGAGATGTAATTCAATTGATAAGAAATGAAGTGAAACATCCCATCATCAGTGCCAACCTATTATTCAAGTTTCCTAGAAACAGCGGGCAGTAACTTTTAGTTCAGTTTCTCTCCAACGCAAACAAAAGCTATACTTTCACAGAAGGTCTTCCCATTATCACTTTGCGAAAAGCTGTGAAAGCACTGCCTAAGCGACTAGACGTGACTGTTTCATGTTTATCTAGTAGAATCAATGCTTAAGCAGGTGAGCAGGCAGCGTTGTGGGCACGAAGGGAGGGTGAAGCTCGGTCCCTAGACAGAACTGAAATTTTAATTAGCATTGCTAGCGGTTTTGGGTCACCAACATAGACATCCATCTGAGAGTGCTCAATATTTAATTAAATGGCTCTTGCTTTGCACCTTTATTCTCCCAGCAACATCTTTTATCCGGCCTCCCAATTAATCAGCACAAAACAGTTAATGAGAAACAGCTCTGTCAAAAACCAGCCCTCAATACTCCACAAATACCGTGTCTCACTGGCCCGATTCTCCTTCAGAGAAGATACAATGATGTTGAGTCATTCTGGCATGACATGTAAAGAATTATAGCACACACTTTGTGATGACTGAACAAACAGAGAACTGCTCCTAAATGTTGAATACTAGAAAGTATCAGTAAAGCTGTCAAAAATAGGATTTTTGCAGGTGCTTGGGAGGATCACCAAGGTGCCAGCAGGTGCTTGGGGGGGTCACCAAGGGGATGATCATGCTGTAGCACCAACTGGTAATTTGCTTGTCAAACATTTCATTCCAAAATCATGGGTATTAATATTGAGTTGGTCCCCCTTTTGCTGCTATAACATCTCCCACTCTTCTGGGAAGGCTTTCAGCTAGATGTTGGAACATTGCTGCCGGCAATTGCTTCCATTCAGCTACAAGAGCATTATTGAGGTCTGGCACTGATGTTGGGCGATTAGGCCTGGCTCGCAGTTGGCATTCTAATTCATCCCAAAAGTGTTCAATGGGGTTGAGGTCAGTGCTCTGTGCAGGCCAGTCAAGTTCTTCCACACCAATCTCGAAAAAAACATTTCTGTACAGACCACGCTTTAAGCACTGGAGCATTGTCATTCTGAAACATAAAAGGGCCTTCTCCAAACTGTTGCCACAAAGTTGGAAGCACAGAATCGTTTAGAATGTCATTGTATGCTGTAGCGTTAAGATTTCCCTTCACTGGAACTATAGGGCCTAGCTCGAACCATGAAAAACAGCCTCAGAACATTATTCCTCCTCCGCCAAACTTTACAGTTGGCACTATGCATTGGGGCAAGTAGCGTTCTCTTGGAATGCGCCAAACCTAGATTTGTTCGTCAGACTGCCAGATGGTGAAGCGTGAAACATCAAGTCCAATGGCAGAGAGCTTTACACCAGTCCAGCCAACACGCTTGGCATTGCGTATGTTGATTTTAAGCTTTTGAGCAGCTGCTCAGCCATGGAAATCCTTTTCATGAAGCTCCTGACGAACAGTTCTTATGCTGTTGCTTCCAGAGGCTGTTTGGAACTCAATAGTGAGTGTTGCAAATGAGGACAGATGATTTTTACACCCCACACTCTTCAGCATTCGGCGGTCCCGTTCTGTGCACTTGTGTGGCCTACCACTTTGCGGCTGAGCCGTTGTTGCTCGTAGGCGGTTCCACTTCACAATAACAGCACTTACAGTTGACCGGGGCAGCTCGAGCAGGGCAGAATTTTGACAAACTGACTTGTTGGAAAGGTGTCATTCTATGACAATGCCACGTTGAAAGTCACTGCGCTCTTCAAGAAGGCCATTCTACTGTTTGTTTATGGAGATTTCATGGCGTTTTGCTCGATGTTAAACACCCGTCAGCAACGGGTGTGACTGAAATAGCCAAATCCACTCATTTGTAGAGGTGTCCATATACGTTTGGCCATGTGGTGTGTGTTTCCAGTCTCGCCACATTAATAAAGGCTGTCAATAACTGCTGCATGACTTCTCCCCATTACTAATTCAACAGATGCATTCAGTTAGAACAACCAGTGTCAACACCCTTTGAAGATACATGTCTAAACATCTGAACATTTTCTGTTTGCTCTGAGTGTAACTCTTGAGTCCTTTCTTCCATTTGATCACGGGCATTATTTGGTAGGTTGACTCCGCTTGCTTCTATTTCACTTTCTCATTGAACTTTTTAGCATTTAAATGACTTTTTGTAATTGCCTGGGCGTATCTTGAAATAGCACAAGGTCCCCCCACTACACTCCTCCTCCTCCTCTGTGTTGTCATCCTCCCTATTCACTCTCAATTACGAGCAAACACAAAGTGCTCCAGATCCCTGTCAGGAATTTACCTCACTTCAAGTGACTCACGTCACTGTTGGTCGTCCGACTTTGATTCATTTCTCTGTGACGCAGCCCAATTGAAGTCGGCTAGCCCCAACATCAAGTAAAATATTTACCAATTATTCACACAACCCTTGGGAAAGGGCCTTGAGAAGCACACATTGGTAGCATGCTGCTCACGAGACTGCACAGACGTGTGTGTGTGTGTGTGTGTGTGTGTGTGTGTGTGTGTGTGTGTGTGTGTGTGTGTGTGTGTGTGTGTGTGTGTGTGTGTGTGTGTGTGTGTGTGTGTGTGTGTGTGTGTGTGTGTGTGTGTGTGAGGAAGACTGCAGATAGTCGCTGGCATTTACGAGTGATCCTGCCTTTGAGTTCCTTATCTTGTGTATAAGGACTTTCACAAAATTGGGCCGGGGCAAGGTTTCATATTAGATCCCTTAGCCTGAGCACTAAGATGCTATTAAAGCTCAATTGGGTAAATATACACTTATGTATGGCTTGATAGAGATCAATGTACATCAGCACTAAAGCCTTTCCCTTCATAGTACAGTACTACATCTAGCGCTGATTAAAACAACTGAAAATGAACACTAAGAGCACTGTCATTGATTATCAGGAAGACAATGTTCATAATTCAGAATTGTGAAGAAAACTGTGTGGTGCTGCAATAACTTCACTGAAGAATGGCATTTTGAAATCTGAAATAAAAAGCAGCGTTAGAAAGGATTACCCACACATATTGACCAGCTCATGTTATAGACAGAAGCGTGCTACATGGCAGACCAATCCGAACTCATCTCTCGGCATGTCCAGCCCACCCATTATCTCAGCCAATCATGGCTAGCGGGAAGGATCCTTTCTTTTTCTGTGGCTAAACCAACTGGGTTCGTAATTTAATAATTGTATTCGTATTTACAGATGGCATACAAGTTTGTTATTAAGGCACATGAAAGTTCACATGTTCCAGAAGGCATTTCTGTCCAAAAACGCATTTTGATAAAAATGTTCAAATGGCTCACTTGTGATCTAGTGACGTGTGACATACGCCTAGTTTCCTGAAATGGGTAACAAATATATTTTTATTTTTATTTTTTATAAGGTCATTCATTTGCCAATAGATCTGACCTGCTGAAAGAGCGAAAACAATTCTCTCTTCAAATGAATAATAAGTCACTCAAAATGAACAATGATCCTGAGATATTCTTCTCTAATAGAAATGTATAAAGTCTTCAAGAAGGTAGCCATAGTTTGAAATAATACACTTGCCATCTAAAAAAGAACTATGGAATATAATAGGAAAAGGAAGCAGAAGCTGCGATTAAAGAGTTTTACAGGCCCTGTGGGCACTTTACCTTAAATCAGAGCTTTCTAGAGAACACAAAGACTATTTATATTACAATATCCCACAGTCAAGATAAGCCTGTGGTTTAAATTGGCATCAAACACTTTTAAAATGTTGTCTGCAGTCCAATGAAAAGACGACAGGCAGTGTGTAAATAGAGTTAGTATCAGGCACTTGGCATACGCCAGTGAAGGGGAAGATGGCTCTCTCTGTGACGTACATTATGAAACTGTGAGAGTGACTCACTCTCTGATCATGGATCTGTGAGCCTACAACATGAATGCAAGGGCCTCCGTGTCATAGCAATTATAGGAAAGAATTTCACGAGACAGTTTTTAGACGACATTATTTGAACAGAACAGCCTCAATTCATCGCGGCATGGACTCTACAAGGTGTCGAAAGCGTTCCACAGGAATGCTGGCCCATGTTGACTCCAATGCTTCCCACAGTTGTGTCAAGTTGGCTGGATGTCATTTGGGTGGTGGATACACAATGGAAACTGTTGAGTGTTAAAAATCCAGCAGCGTTTCAGATCTTGACACAAACGGGTGCTCTTGGCACCCCGTTCAAAAGCACTTAAATATTTAGCCTTGCCCATTCACCTTCTGAATGGCACACATACACAATCCATGTCTCAATTGTCTCAAGGCTTAAAAATCCTTATTTAACCTCTCTCCTCCCATTCATCTCCACTGACTGAAGTGGATTTAACAAGTGACATCAATAAGAGATCATAGCTTTCACCTGGATTCACCACGTCAGTCTATGTCATGGAAAGAGCAGTACTGTATACACTGTGTACAAAACATTAGGTGTACAAAACATTAGGACACATTAAAGGGTTCTACTAAGCTAACATATGGAATTGTTTTAAGATGGTCATACCATGGATCATTTAGCTATTTGATTTGACATGTTAGGACCCCTGTAGGTATATCAATATAGAATTTGGCCTTACTACTATAGCACATAGAAACACATTGAACAACACATTCATAAATGGCAAAACAGTCAAAAAATGTATCAAGGCATAAGGTTTTGAAATGTCTGTCAGATATATAGGAGATATTTTAGTTTTTTGGTCACAAAACTACCTCTATACTTTCATCATTTTTTAAAACCAGTATCTCTAGCTTAAATTGATGGATTTTGATGGGGATTTTTGTATCACGTTACTTAGCTTGACACTCAGGTGCATCACTAGACTCTTAAGGATTAAAGTCCTTCAGTTTGTTACTCCGTTTGATGGCGTATCTCTCCAGGGAGACCAGGTCAGACAGTAAGCCAGTGTATAGTTGAAACATTGGGTCTGCTTTTCCAGCTTAACATATCACTTTTTTGGTGACTGTTAATGAAATCAACTGCTGTTTGTCCTTGGAGAGAGAAGAAACAAAGGGGTAGTCATCATCAAGATAGTGTATACAGAGTGATGTTGATGCAAGAATGGTAATATCGAGGATGACTGAGAGAATGCTCCAAACCTTTTTCCAGTAACTCTCAATGATGAGACAAGAGACCAGAATGCATGGAGGTGAGTGTCGGGAAGGTCTTTTTGGCAGAATGGACACAGAACCGAATCAACAAGCCCCATCAGGGACAGTTCTATTGGTCTAGTATTTTGTACTGGATACAATTTATTTTCGTATTACACGAGGTGCTATGGGTGCTGGTAAGTACATTCTTCTGGGCTTCTCTGTCAAGGGAGATGTCCAGATCGTTGGTCCATTTCTCTTGGAAGGATAGAGTATCACAATTTTTTTATACATTTTGAAAGTAATACCTCTTGAACTTCGGCTGTCTAAGAGAAATTGACTCAGCCCTGAGATACGTTGCTTTGGATCAAATTGCAATTTAGACTTCAGTACTGTAGCTGTTTAATCAGTAGCTATTGGAAACTTGAGGAGCTATTCAAATGATTCATTTCATGTAACTCCTTAATTGGAATGAACTGTCCTTTATCAAGTAACTGGTAGATGTACATAATTATTTTATTTTTCCATTGAGTAAATTTGAAAAACGGGATTGGACCAAATATGAGAGTTCATCGTTTCTTTGTGGGCTTTTGTCCATGCTTCCAGTGTATAAGGTTAAGGGATTGGAATATGGTGGAAATGACAAGATTATGTTATAATACTTTTACGGCATCAAATGGTTGTTTTATGCAACAGAATAGAAGGTTCTTATAACTCTCTATTGTGTCTGTGTGAACTGAAAGTGGGCCTCTGGGAGAGAACACCGACAGGATGTCTTTGGGGATACCACATTCCAGAGCAGGAGATAATGTTTCAGTACTGGGGTACCAGGGGGAGATGGCTCCAGTATGGAGTTGGGGGGGCTAGACACTGGTCTCTACACAATGAGAACAGTTTTTACAGCAGATACTGTCTGCTGTGAATTCTAAGTATATTTCATACAAATCTTAACCTTGTGACCCATTCCATACATCTGTTGTGTGTCATGTAGACTGAAGGAGGATGGGCTTTGCTCTAACATTCTGTGGCTCAAACCAGCTCATTGAGTTCTCAGTGATCACCTTCAGGGGTGATTACCGACCAGCTCCATTCCTGAAGTAATTAAATAATAAAGTTTGATTGTTTTGAAAAAATCGATTGGTCTCTCCTTTTGATTACAATAATTCTACCACAGGGAAAGGGCAGTTTTTTAAACAGATTGTGAAATATAAGGCAGATCTTGGTTTCACACAGAAGTCTTCTATATCAATCCAGGAAGGTGAGTTTACACTTGGATAATTGAGCCATTCGGCTATGTCATTAATTTGGAAGGCCAAATAATATTTTTGAAATGCTGGTGTTCCTAGTCCGGCTTTGGGCTTATGTGTAATGTAGTAAGTATAATTCTGGCCTTTAACTGTCTCAAATAAAATCTTGAGATGGTTAAGGGATATCAAACCATTTCTGTAATCATGGAGAAAATATAGTACATTAATACGACCGGTAAGGAACAGAGGAAGATAATTCCATCTTTCGAGATCTTCTTTGACCGATTTCAATAGTTGCAGGAAATTATATTTTGAACAATATATCTAGCTTGTGTGGTACTTGTACTACGAGATATATATTTTCTTTGTATTTTACCACCTTTTTCTCCCCAATTTCGATCTTGTCTCATCGCTGCAACTCCCAAACGGGCTTGGAAGGCGAAGGTTGAGTCATGCATCCTCCGAAACGCCAAATTTCTTAACACCTGACCGCTTAACCCA
This sequence comes from Oncorhynchus nerka, assembly GCF_034236695.1. Classification (NCBI taxonomy): domain Eukaryota; kingdom Metazoa; phylum Chordata; class Actinopteri; order Salmoniformes; family Salmonidae; genus Oncorhynchus; species Oncorhynchus nerka. The sequence goes on from NC_088408.1 coordinate 39,211,538, forward strand.
GAAGTCAGCCACACCATAGTGGCGGCGGAAAACACCGTTCACCTGACGACCGAGGTCAGTTGCTAGAGCACGATGAGCCAAGAAAAGCCCCCCCGGCCAAACCCTCCCCTGACCCAGGCGACGCTGAGGCCAATTGTGCACTTTCCTATGGGACTCCTGATCACATCAGGTTGTAATACAGCCCGGGATTGATGCCTCTAGCACTGCAATGCCTTAGATCAATGCAATCCCTTAGACCACTGCGCCACTTGGGAGGGTTACTCTGAGATATTGTATGCCTTGAGATTACCATCTGAAGGGCATGTTTTGGCTAAAGACTCCCAATTATTATTATTTTATTTATTTATTTAACCTGTTGCGACTTTAGGGGCAGTATTTTCATTTCACAGAACGTTCCCGGTTTAAACAAGATATTTTGTCACGAAAAGATGCTCGACTATGCATATAATTGACAGCTTTCGATAGAAAACACTCTGACGTTTCCAAAACTGCAAAGATATTGTCTGTGAGTGCAACAGAACTGATGTTACAGGCGAAACCCAGATAAAAATCCAATCAGGAAGTGCCGCATTTTTTAAAACAGCCTCATGCCAATGACTCCTTATATGGCTGTGAATGAGCTACAAATGAGCTTACGTTTTCTACGTATTCCCCAAGGTGTCTACAGCATTGTGACGTCTTTTCACGCATTTATGTTGAAGAATAGCCGTAAGGGACCACATTTGGCAAGTGGTCACATGATAGCTCCCGCAGAAAATCTGGCGTAAAGTACACAAGTAGGCATTTTTCCAATCGCTTCTTATGAGAAACCAATTGTCCCTACGGATATATTATCGAATAGATATGTGAAAAACACCTTGAGGATTGATTCTAAACAACGTTTGCCATGTTTCTGTAGTGACTGTTGTAGTGACTGTATTTTCCGGCCGATTTCTCAGCCAAACGTGAAGAACAAACGGAGCTATTTCGCCTACAAAAATAATATTTTTGGAAAAAAGGAACATTTGCTATCTAACTGGGAGTCTCCTGAGTGAAAACATCTGAAGTTCTTCAAAGGTAAATGATTTAATTTGATTGATTTTCTTATTTTCGTGAAAATGTTGCCTACTGGTAGCAGAGCCTAGCCATAGCATTATGCCATGATAAACTTACACAAATGCTTGTCTAGCGTTGGCTGTAAAGCATATTTTGAAAATCTGAGATGACAGTGTGATCAACAAAAGGTTAAGCTGTGTGTCAATATATTTAATTTGTGATTTTCATGAATAGGAAGATTTTCTAGGAAGATTTATGTCCGCTGCGTTATGCTAATTAGTTTGAGGCTATGGTTATGCTCCCACATGCGGGTTTGAGAGTCATGAGAAGTTAACCTTTATGTAACAAGGCAAGTCAGTTAAGAACAAATTATTATTTACAATGGCAGCCTACATTAAATTGATTTATGGGGAGAATTTCTGATTTGTCCCAGTTAATCTTATATCTTGATATACTACCGAATGCCTCGATTGTCGAGAGCAAGTGTTCTAATGATCGATCAGATTCTTGTACAAACATCAGAATATCATCAGCATAGAGACTTATGTTGTGAGTTATGTTTGTGGATCGGACTCCTATGGCTGTTTTGGCTAAATTTGTAAACAGAAGTGAAGATAATGGACAGCCTTGTCGGGTCCTTTTTAGTAATTTGAACAGATTAGAAATGATACTGAACAAAAATATAAACGCGACATATGAAGTGTCCCATATTTCATGAGCTGAAATAAAAAATCCCCAACATTTTCCATTTGCACTAAAAGCTTATTTCTCTAAAATATGTTTACATCCCTGTTAGTGAGCATTTCTCCTTTGCCAAGATAATTCATCCACCTGAAAGGTGTGTCATATCAAGAAGCTGATTAAACAGCATAATCATTACACAGGTGCACCTTGTGATGGGGACAACACAATGTCACAGATGTCTCAAGTATTGAGGCAGCGTAGAATTAGCATGCTAACTCTAGGAATGTCCACCAGAGCTGTTGTCAGAGAATTTAATGATCATTTCTCTACCATAACCGCCTCCACAACATTGTTTTATATAACTAGTATGTCCAACCGGCCTCACAACCGCAGACCACGTGTAACCACAGACCTCCACATCGAGCTTCTTCACATGAGGAATTGTCTGAGATCAGCCACCCTGACAGCAGAATGAGAATTTTTTATCTAAGTAGAACTTTTGTCGTTTCCCAGTAGCAGCGGTGTACAGTCAGATGTGCTATTGAGCTTAATGAATTTGTTCCATTCCTTATTAAAATACTGTACCTATCGAATTTGGGATCTGATAGAAGTGAGGTGTTAAATTTACACTGTGAAGGACGACGTTGTCCGGGGTTGATGGTTAAGGCAAGGCTGATCAATTTGTTATCGGAGGTGCTGATCAAATTAATCTTTGAGTTGGAAAATTGGGATAGCAAAGATGTATTTCAGATGAAAAGGTCTATAAGGGAATACATTTCATGATGGGGTGAGAAATAGGTAATTAGGGCCGATTCCAAGTTTTCATAACAATCGGAAATCAGGATTTTTGGACACCGATTTGGCCGATTTTATTATTATTATTTTTGTACATCTTTATTTAATCTTTATTTAACTAGGCAAGTCAGTTAAGAACACATTCTTATTTTCAATGACGGCCTAGGAACGGTGGGTTAACTGACTCGTTCAGGAGCAGAACAACAGATTTTCACCTTGTCAGCTCGGGGGATTCAATCTTGCAACCTTACAGTTAACTAGTCCAACGCTCTAACCACCTGCCTCTCATTGCACTCCACGAGGAGACTGCCTGTTACGCGAATGCTGTAAGCCAAGGTAAGTTGCTAGCTAGCAATAAACTTATCTTATAAAAAACAATCAATCAATCATAATCACTAGTTAACTACACATGGTTGATGATATTACTAGTTTATCTAGCGTGTCCTGCGTTGCATATAATCGATGCAGTGCGTATCGTTGCTGCAATGTGTACGTAACCATAAACATCAATGCCTTTCTTAAAATCAATATATATTTTTAAACCTGCATATTTAGCTAAAGGAAATCCAGGTTAGCAGGCAATATTAAGCAGGTTAAATTGTGTCACTTCTCTTGTGTTCATTGCACGCAGAGTCAGTGTATGTAATTATGTAATTATGACATAACATTGAAGGGTGTGCAATGTAACAGGAATATTTAGACTTATGGATGCCACCCGTTAGATAAAATACAGAAAGGTTCCGTATTTCACTGAAAGAATAAACGTCTTGTTTTCGAGATAATAGTTTCTGGATTCAACCATATTAATGACCTAAGGCTCGTATTTCTGTGTGTTATCATGTTATAACTAAGTCTATGATTTGATAGAGCAGTCTGACTGAGCGATGGTAGGCACCAGGAGGCTCGTAAGCATTCATTCAAACAGCACATTCGTGCGTTTGCCAGCAGCTGTTTATGACTTCAAGCCTATCCTGAGATCCCGAGATTAGGCTTGTGTAACCGATGTGAAATAGCTAGCTAGTTAGCGGGGTGCGCGCTAATAGCGTTTCAAACGTCACCCGCTCTGAGACTTGGAGTGGTTGTTCCCCTTGCTCTGCAAGGGCCGCGGCTTTTGTGGAGTGATGGGTCACGCTGCTTTGAGGGTGGCTGTTGTCGTTATGTTCCTGGTTCAAGCCCAGGTAGGAGCGAGGAGAGGGACGGATGCTATACTGTCACACTGGCAATACTAAAGTGCCTATAAGAACATCCAATAGTCAAACTCTTTTGGGATAGGGGGCAACATTTTTACTTTTGGATGAATAGCGTGCCCAGAGTGAACTGCCTCCTACTCTGTCCCAGATGCTAATATATGCATAATTATTAGTATTGGATAGAAAATACGCTGTCGTTTCTAAAACTGTTTGAATGATGTCTGTGAGTATAACAGAACTCATATGGCAGGCGAAAACCTGAGAAAAATCCCATCAGGAAGTGAGACATCTGAGGTTTGTAGTTTTTCAAAGCTTGGCCTACCGAATACACAGTGGGATATGGATAAAGTTGCACTTCCTACGGCTTCCACTAGATGTCAACCATCTTTAGAAACTTGAATGAGGATTCTACTATAAAGGAGGGGCTCATGAGACCTGTTTGAGTCAGTGTTCGGGCATAGTGCCTAGGTCTCATGACGCACGCTCCCGACAGAGTTACCTCTCGTTCCAGTGCTTTTCTTCAGACATAGGAATTCTCCGGTTGGAACGTTATTGATGTTTTATGTTAAAAACATCCTAAAGATTGATTCCATGTTTCTAAAGGACTGTAACGGAACGTTTAAAATTTTTGTCTGGATGAAGTGCCTGCGCCTCATGAAGATGGATTACTGGGCTGAATACGCTAACAACAAGTGGCTATTTGGACATAAATGATGGACTTTATGGAACTTTATGGAACAAATCAGTAATTTATTGTCAAACTGGGATTCCTGGGAGTGCCTTCTGATGAAGATCATCAAAGGTAAGTGAATATTTATGGTGTTATTTCTAACCTCTGACACCAAAATGGCGGATATTTCTCTGGCTGGATTGGGCTCTGAGCGCCGTTCTCAGATTATGCTTTTTCCGTAAAGTTTTTTTAAAAATCTGACACAGCGGTTGCATTAAGGAGAAGTCTATCTTTAATTATGTGAATAACAGTTGTATCTTTTAATGTTTATTATGAGAATTTCTGCAAAATCACCAGATTTTTGGAATCAAAACATTACTGCACAAAACGCGCCAATGTAAACTGAGATTTTTGGATATAAATATGCACATTATCAAACAAAACATACATGTATTGTGTAACATGATGTCCTATGAGTGTCATCTGATGAAGATCATCAAAGGTTAGTGATTAATTTGATCTATATTTCTGCTTTTTGTGACTCCTATCTTTGGATGGAAAAATGGCTGTGTTTTTTGTTTTCACTTAACATATGTTGTGCTTTGTTGTAAAGCATTTTTGAAACCGGACACGTTGGGTAGATTAACAAGATGTTTATCTTTCATTTGCTGTATTGGACTTGTGAAAAAATTGAATTTCGCGCACTGCCTTTTCAGCGGAATGTTGTCGAGGGGTTCCGCTAGCTGTAAAGATATTGTCTGTGAGTATAACAGAACTGATGTTGCAGGCGAAAGCCTAAGAAAAATCCAATTCGGAAGTGCCCCATATTTTGAAAGCGCTGCGTTCCAATGAGTCCCTATTGAGCTGTGAATGTGCTATCAACCAGCCTACGCTTTCTACGTATTCCCCAAGGTGTCTACAGCATTGTGACGTAGTTTTACGCATTTATGTTGAAGAATAGCCGTAGGCGGCTACATTGCGCAAGTGGTCACCTGATGCCCCCAGATTCTCACATAAAATACAGAGGTAGCCATTACTCCAATCGGTCCTACTAAAAAACAAATTGTCCCGATGGATATATTATCGAATAGATATTAGAAAAACACCTTGAGTATTGATTATAAACAGTGTTGGTAATGTTTCTGTCGATATTATGGAGCTAATTTGGAATATTTTTCGCCGTTTTCGTGACTGCAATTTCCGGACGATTTCTCAGCCAAACGTGAAGAACAAACGGAGCTATTTCGCCTACAAAAATTATATTTTTGGAAAAAAGGAACATTTGCTATCTAACTGGGAGTCTCGTGAGTAAAAACATCTGAAGCTCATCAAAGGTAAACGATTTAATTTGATTGCTTTTCTGATTTCCGTGACCAAGTTACCTGCTGCTAACTGGACAAAATGCTATGCTAGGCTATCGATAAACTTACACAAATGCTTGTCTAGCTTTGGCTGTAAAGCATATTTTGATAATCTGAGATGACAGGGTGATTAACAAAAGGCTAAGTTGTGTCTCAATATATTTAATTTGTGATTTTCATGAATAGCAATATTTTCTAGGGATATTTATGTCCGTTGCGTTATGCTAATTCGTGTCAGGCGATGATTACGCTCCCGCATGCAGGATGGGGAGTCAGTAGAGGTTAAAAGGAACCACCAGCTTTCATATGTTCTCATGTTCTGAGCAAGGAACTTAAACGTTAGCTTTCTTACATGGCACATATTGCACTTTTACTTTTTTCTCCAACACTTTGTTTTTGCATTTATTTAAACCAAATTGAACATGTTTCATTATTTATTTGAGGCTAAATTGATTTTATTGATGTTTTATATTAAGTTAAAATAAGTATTCATTCAGTTTTGTTGTAATTGTCATTATTACAAATAAAATACAAAAATTGGCCGATTAATCAGTATCGGCTTTTTTTGCTCCTCCGATAATCGGTATCGGTATCGGTATCGGCGTTGAAAAATCATAATTGGTCTACCTCTACTGGAGAGACGTGAAAATGTGTGCCGCAACGCTCCAAATCCAACCTGGCAGAGCTTGTGAGGATCTACAAAGAAGAATGGAAGAAACTCCCCAAACACAGGTGTGCTAAGCTTGTAGCGTCATATCCAAGAAGACTCAAGGCTGTAATCGCTGCCAAAGGTGCTTCAACAAAGTACTGAGTCTGAATACCTATGTAAATGTGATATTTCAGATGTTGTTTTATATAAATTAGAAAAAAGGTCTAAAAAACTGTTTTTGGATATTTTTTATTTTTGTGAAAATGTAAAAACAATTTTTTTTGCTTTGTCATTATGGGGTATTGTGTGCAGATTGATGAGGGGGGGAAACTATTTAATCAATTCTATAATAAGGCTGTAACCTAACAAAATGTGGAAATAGTCAAAGGGTCTGAATACTTTCCGAAGGCACTGTACATCCTTGTATACCATGGGTTATATGTGTACCAATGTTAGCAAATGTTGTAAGCAACCATGTGCAGGCCAACTCTGCTGGGTGTGCAAGCTTCTCTTCCAGCCCAGCACTAACACCTGATTCAACTTATCAAACCTAATTAGTTGATCATCAAGAGTGCCATTGCTGGGCTGAAATAGAAGTCTGTTCACCAAGTAGATCAGGGATCAATGGAGCGAAGTTGGCCACCTCTGGTATCATATATAAACAGTGTAACTATTCCCTCCGCAAGGCAATCAAACAAGCTAAGAGTCAGTATAGAGACAAAGTAGAGTCGCAATTCAACGGCTCAAACACGAGACATATGTGCAAGGGTCTACAGTCAATCATGGATTATAAAAATAAAACCAGTGCGAAGACACCGACATCTTGCTCCCAGACAAATTAAACAACTTCTTTGCTCGCTTTGAGGACAATACAGTGCCACTGACATGGCCCGTTACCAAAACCTGTGGGCTCGACTTCACCGTGGTCAAAGTGAGTAAAACATTTAAACGTGTTATCCCTCGCAAGGTTGCTGGCCCAGACTGCATCCCAAGCCGCATCCTCAGAGCATGCGCAGACCAGCTGGCTGGTGTGTTTACGGACATATTCAATCAATCCCTATCCCAGTCTGCTGTGCACATATGCTTCAAGAGGGCCACCATTGTTCCTGTCCCCAAGAAAGCTAAGGTAACTGAGCTAAACGACTATCGCCCCATAGCACTCACTTCTGTTATCATGAAGTGCTTTGAGAGACTAGTCAATAATCATATCACCTCCACCCTACCTGACACCCTAGACCCCTCCAATTTGCCTATCGCCCCAAAAGATACATAGATGACGCAATCGCAATCGCACTGCACACTGCCCTAACCCTGGACAAGAGGAATACCTATGTAAGAATGCTGTTCATTGACTACAGCCCAGCATTTAGCACCGTAGTACCCTCCAAACTCGTCATTAAGCTCGAGACCCTGGGTCCTCGACCCCGCTCTGTGCAACTGGGTCCTGGAGTTTCTGGCGGGCCGCCCCCAGGTGGTGAAGGTAGGAAACAATATCTCCACCCCGCTGATCCTCAACACTGGGGCCCCACAAGGGTGCGTTCTGAGCCCTCTCCTGTACTCCCTGTTCACCCATGACTGCGTGGCCATGCACGCCTCCAACTCATTCATCAAGTTTGCAGACAACACTACAGTGGTGGGCTTGATTACCAACAATGACGAGACGGCCTACGGGAAGGAGGTGAGGGGCCTTGAAGTGTGGTGTCAGGAAAATACCCTCACACTCAACGTCAATAAAACAAAGGAGATGATTGTGGACTTCGGGAAACAGCAGAGGGAGCACTCAGCCTATCCACATCGATGGGACAGTAGTGGAGAGGGTAGTAAGTTTGGTGTAAAGTTTTAAGTTCCTCTGCATACACATCACAGACAAACTGAAATGGTCCACCCACACAGACAGTGTGGTGAAGAAGGCACAACAGCACCTCTTCAACCTCAGGAGGCTGAAGAAATTTGGCTTGTCTCCGAAAACACTCACAAACTTTTACAAGATGCGCATCACCGCCTGGTACGGCAACTGCTCCGCCCACAGCCGCAAGGCTCTCCAGAGGGTATTGCGGTCTGCACAATGCATCACCGTGGGCAAACTACCTGCCCTCCAGGACACCTACATCACCCGATGTCACAGGAAGGACAAAAATATCATCAAGGACAACAACCACCTGAGCCACTGCCTGTTCACCTCACTATCATCTGGAAGGCGAGGTCAGTACAGGTGCATCAAAGCTGGGACCGAGAGACTGAAAAACAGCTTCTATCTCAAGGCCATCAGACTGTTAAAACGTTTTATGGCTGAGATCCCGCTAATGGGATCGATATGACAACAGCCAGTGAAAGTGCAGGGCACCAAATTCAAACAACAGAAATCTCATAATTAAAATTCCTCAAACATACAACTATTTCACACCATTTTAAAGATACACTTCTTGTTAATCGCACCACAGTGACTGATTTCAAAAAGGCTTTACAGCGAAAGCACCACAAACGATTATGTTAGGTCAGAGCCAAGTCACAGAAAAACACAGCCATTTTTCCAGCCAAAGAGTGGAGTCACAAAAATCAGAAATAGAGAGAATTAATCACTAACCTTTGATGATCTTCATCAGATGTAACGGACTCATAGGACTTCATGTATGTTTTGTTCGATAAAGTTCATATTTATATTTAAAAAATCTCAGTATACATTGGCGCGTTATGTTCAGTAGTTCCAAAAAGAGAGCCACATCAATTTACAGAAATACTCATAATAAATGTTGATGAAAATTCAAGTGTTATACAGGTTCTCAGGTTCTTGCTTGCCATATGAGTTCTGTTATACTCACAGACATCATTCAAACAGTTTTAGAAACTTCAGAGTGTTTTCTATCCAATAGTAATAATAATATGCATATATTAGCATCTGGGACAGAGTAGGAGGCAGTTCAGTTTGGGCACACAATTCATCAAAAAGTAACCATAACAGGTTAATGCAACCGCTGTGTCAGATTTTGAAAAAAGTTTACGGAAAAAACAAACCATGCAATCATTTGAGTACGGCACTCAGAGACCAAAACAACCCAAGCAGATATCCGCCATGTTGGAGTCAACAAGAAGTCAGAAATAACATTATAAATATTCACTTACCTTTGATGATCTTCATCAGAATGCACTTCCAGGAATCCCGGTTCCACATTAAATGTTTGTTTTGTTCGATAATGTCCATAATTTATGTCCAAATAGCTCCTTTTGTTAGCGCGTTCAGTTCACAAAACAAAATTCATGACGCGCTTTCCCTAGGATCAGACAAAGTCTGAGAGCTAAACTAAACTCGACATCGGTCAGACTTACCAGTGATGAAATGATCGGAGCAGACCCTGTACTGGCAGCTGTCTGGGTTCAGGTCTTGATGGGCAGGTTTCATCGCTTTTCTGACAGTTCTTCTTTCATGATTGCAGCTTTTCCATCCTCCAGAGTGGTGCAGCGGTCTAAGGCACTGCATCGCAGTGAGGTGTCACTACAGTCCCGGGTTCAACCCCAGGTTGTGTCACAGCCGGCCGTGACTGGGAGACCCATGAGATGGGATGTCATTGTCCCATCGTGCTCTAGCGACTCCTTGTGGCAGGCCAAGCGCCCACAACCAGGTTTACAGTGTTTCCTCCGACACATTAGTGAAGCTGGCTTCTGTGTTAAGCTGCCTCTCCCAAGTCCATACAGGAGTTGCAGCGATGGGACAAGACTGTAACTACCAATTGGATATCATGAAAAAGTGTATATTTTTTTCCAGTTGTTATTCCTGCCTTGTTAGAGCAGCCAAATCCTGCAAAGAAAATGAGTGGTGATGAATCAACTAGTTGTTGTCGGAAGAATTAATCCGATGGTCTTCCAACATGGCCGCCAGGAGGTGTCGTACATTGTACAACTGTAAGCCCTCTATACTGTATGATAACGTATCTGCCACTGGATCCTAGATCTCCATATCTGAATGGTAAATATAACATAGGCGTACTATTATGCCCGGTTTCTTATACATTTTCTACAGATTGCTACACAGTTTAACAAACTATTTCAACAACTGTATGATCAAAAGCATCGCTATAGATCATGAGTCATAGATCAAACTCATTCCAGGAAGGACCGAGTGTCTGCAGGTATTCGCTCCTCCCTTAATACTTGATTGATGAATTAAGGTCACTAATTAGTAAAGAACTCCCCTCACCTGGTTGTCTAGGTCTTAATTGAAAGGAAAAAACAAAAACCTGAACATACTAGGCACTCCATGGAATGAGTTTGCTATAGGTCAATCATTGAATATACCCAGTAAACCACAAAATAGCCCTTCCAGACCCATCTCTCCACTCACTCCTTCCCGGGCAGGATGTCCCAGTGATTCACAGAGCTACTTGCGCGGCGTTAAAGCTGTCTATGTTACAAGCCATGTGGAAACAAGTCTCACTTCTCACTGTTCTCCTCCAGCAGTTCCACACTTTCCACCGAAATAAATTGTTTCAAATGAGAGCTGCCACCGCCTCTCCACTCCACCGTGAGTGCCTCCTCCTCCCTTATGAATACCAGTCATAAAAAACAAAGGTGACCTAAGGGACTTGTGCTGAAAACCTCAACAAGCAGACAGTGTGCCAAGTCAACAGGAGGAGTTCGACAAAGAGAAAGGAAAATGTGACTCATTTAATGTTGACATTGGAAGCGGGATTTCTTTTAGTGACTGTGGACTATAAACTATCCCCTGAAGAGGAAATGCATTTTCCTTCAAATGACTTGTAACCTTGACACAGTGCTTTATGCAATACCTATTCAAACATAGATTCAGGGCAGTGGGGATAGGAATCATAAACTGTAACTGAGCACATCTCCATTTCAATACTCAAAACCGTACAGTTTATCATACAATAGATTTGATAATCAGACAATAGCATAAGGTCACTTATTGAAGGAGGCACCTGGACATGCAGATCAATGCCCTTTGGCTGCTTTCTGAGCTCCTTTTGATGTTTGCAGTTTGATGCTACACAGGCAGAATGGAGCTGGGTCGGAGCTATGGCTGCAAAGGGAGGGTATTTTACTGGAAACTTTTTTGGAGAATTTTATAAGATGTCATCAAGTGGCCTTTTGGGGTACATCAGTTTATCGAAGGTGTCTGTAATTATCTCTGGCCCTCTGTGTGGCCTTATCACATGTAAAATATATAAAATAAACCAAATGACCTGATACATTTATAAAAAAATGTTTCCATCAACTTGAAATCAAAGATTATTTGTCACGTGCGCCGAATATAACAGGTGTAGTAGACCTTACAGTGAACCGCTTACGTACAGGCTCTAACCAATAGTGCAAAAACGGTATTAGGTGAACAATAGGTAAGTAAAGAAATAAAAACAACAGTAAAAAGACAGTGAAAAACAGTAGCGAGGCTACATACAGGCACCGGTTAGTCGGACTGGTTGAGGTAGTATGCACATGTGGATATGGTTAAAGTGACTATACATATATGATGAACAGAGAGTAGCAGTAGCGTAAAAGAGGGGTTGGTGGGGGTGGGTGGGTGGCGGGACACCGTGCGGATAGCCAGGTTAGCCAATGTGCGGGAGCACTGGTTGGTTGGGCCAATTGAGGTAGTATGTACATATGTACATGAATATATAGTTAAAGTGACTATGCATATATGATCAACAGAGAGTAGCAGCAGTGTAAAAGAGGGGTTGGGGGGGCACACAATGGAAATAGTCTGGGTAGCCATTTGATTACCTGTTCAGGAGTCTTATGGATTGGGGGTAAAAACTGTTGAAAAGCGTTTTTGTCCTAGACTTGGCACTCCGGTACTGCTTGCAGGGCGGTAGTAAAGAGAACAGTCTATGACTGGGGTGGCTGGGGTCTTTGACCATTTTTAGGGGCTTCCTCTGACACAGCCTGGTGTAGAGGTCCTGGACGGCAGGCAGCTTAGCCCCAGTGATGTACTGGGCCGTACGCACTACCCTCTGTAGTGCCTAGCAGTCGGAGGCCGAGCAATTGCCGTACTCGGCAGTGATGCAACCGTTGCAGCTGTAGGAGGATCTCAGGACCCATACCAAATCTTTATAGTTTCCTGAGGGGGAATAGGCTTTGTCTTGCCCACTTCACGACTGTCTTGGTGTGTTTGGACCATTCTAGTTTGTTGGTGATGTGGACACCAAGGAACTTGAAGCTCTAAACCTGCTCGGTCCACCTTTTCCTGTAGTCCACAATCATCACCTTAGTCTTGGTTACGTTGAGGGTTAGGTTGTTATTCTGGCACCACTCGGCCAGGTCTATGACCTCCTCCCTATAGGTTGTCTCCTCGTTGTCGGTGATCAGGCCTACCATTGTTGTGTCGTCTGCAAACTTAATGATGGTGTTGGAGTTGTGCCCGACCATGCAGTCGTGGGTGAACAGGGAGTACAGGAGGGGACTGAGCACGCAACTTAGTGAATACCATTGGTGTTTAATATGAGCTTTTCAGCATGAAATATCCTTTATATTTTTTTTACACACTAACATTTATTGTACAATGTCAATATGTCTGTTGTAAATGTTTTGGTGCCCAAACTGGTAGCAGTTGTGAAAAAAGAGTAAATAGTTGGAAGAGTTTGTTGAAAATAGTGGCATTGTTGATTAGATGCTTTTTTCGTGAATTGGGCTATTTTCTCTTAAACCATATGGTCTATCCAGTAGAAACTCATGGGCAATATGGGCAGAGATATAAACAATGAATACTACATGTGCATACATTTTAAAAAGTTATTCAAGTATTCATTACCAAAGTTAACATAGATTGCCATAGATTACCTGTTAATTACCAAAGAGTCAAGTAACTTTGGTAAATTACCGGTATTTTTGCAAATAAGAATCCCTACTCGGAGCAATGAAGAGGAAAGGAGAGGAGAAGTGAGGAGAAGAGTGCTGTCTCTACATACTCAATTACTGTGAATTAATTTGGGTGAGATGGAGGAAGTCTAATCAGTCTCGCAGGATCTCCTGTGGCTCCAGCTCTATTCACAACATTAACATCTGGTCTCGCTAGCACAGTCAGACGCATGCCACTTTCTAGCCTTCTGCTTTTACATCGGAACAAGAAACACTCTACTCTATTTTCCTTCTCTTCTGTCAAAACACTGTGTAATTACTGTATGTTGAAAGGAAGTCCCGTTTCTAGAAGAGGCTGGTGTTTGTTGCTAACTTTCTATCCCCAGCTGTACTGGTAATCTTTTGTAAAACATCAGAATTACAGTACCAGCATGACTTGGTAAGTGATATCCAGTAAAGGCAAAACACTATATCCCTTTGAACTTTGTCTCAGATGTTTATAAAGAGTCCTTTAACAGAATGGCTTTCACTTTTAATGATAACCCAAGCTAACACGCTAGCAACTGTACATATCAGCTGAGGGAATAATCATCTTGATAGTATTGCAGCATTGTAGCGGTGCATTTGAAAATCTCTTGCATCATAATCAGAAATAATAGCCTGGTGGAAAATGTATTATTTATAAAAACCCAGTTTGAATTGGAGATACAGTACCAGTCAAAAGTTTGGACACACCTACTCATTCAAGTGTTTTTCTTTATTTGTACTATTTTCTGCATTGTAGAATAATAGTGAATACATCAAAACTATGAAAACACACATATAGAATCATGTAGTAACTGAAAACATGTGAAACCAATCAAAATATATTTTATATTTGAGAGTCTTCAAATCAAATCAAATTTTATTGGTCACATCACCATGGTTAGCAGAGTTAATGCTAGTGTAGAAAAATGCTTGTGCTTCTAGTTCCGACAGTGTGGTAATATATACCAAGTAATCTAACAATTCCACAACAACTACCTAATACACACAAATCTAAATGGATGGACTAAGAATATGTACACATAAATATATGGATGAGAGATGACCGAGCGGCATAGGCAAGATGCAATAGATGGTATAAAACACAGTATATACATATGAGATGAGTAATGTAAGATATGTAAGCATTATTAAAGTGGAATTATTATAATGACTAGTGATCCATGTATTAAAGTGGCCAATGATTTTAAGTCTGAATGTAGGCAGCAGCCTCTCTGTGTTAGTGATGGCTGTTTAACAGTCTGATGGCCTTGAGATAGAAGCTGTTTTTCAGTCTCTCGGTCCCAGCTTTGATGCACCTGTACTAGCCTCGCCTTCTGGATGATAGCGGGGTGAACAGGCATTGGCTCGGGTAGTTGTTGTCCTTGATGACCTTTTGGCAGACCGCACCACCCTCTGGAGAGCCTTGCGGTTGTAGGCAGTGCAGTTGCCGTACCAGGCAATGATACAGCCCGACAGGATGCTCTCAATTGTGCATCTGTAAAAGTTTGTGAGGGTTTTAGGTGACAAGCCAAATTTCTTCAGACTCCTGAGACTGTTGCGTCTACTTCACCACACTGTCTGTGTGGGAGGACCACTTCAGTTTGTCCGAGATGTGCACACCATATAACTTAAAACTTTCCACCATCTCCACTGCTGTCCCTTCGATGTGGATAGTGGGGGGGCTCCCTCTGCTGTTTCCTGAAGTCCACGATCATCTCCTTTGTTTTGGTGACGTTAAGTGAGAGGTTGTTTTCCTGACACCACACTCCGAGGGCCCTCACCTCCTCCCTGTAGGATGTCTCATCATTGTTGGTAATCAAGCTCACTACTAATTGTGTCATCTACAAACTTGATGATTGAGTTCAAGGTGTGCATGGCCACGCAGTCATGGGTGAACAGGGAGTACAGGAGGAGGCTGAGAACGGACTTTTGTGGAGCCCCGGTGTTGAGGATCAGCTAAGTGGAGATGTTGTTTCCTACCTTCACCACCTGGGGATGGCCCGTCAGAAAGTCCAGGACCCAATTGCACAGGGCGGGGTTGAGACCCAGGGCCTCAAGCTTAGTGATGAGCTTGGAGGGAACTATGGTGTTGAATGCTGAGCTGTAGTCAATGAGCAGCATTCTTACATAGGTATCCCTCTTGTCCAGATGGGATAGGGCAGGTGCAGTGTGATGGCGATTGCATCGTCTGTGGACCTATTGGGGCGGTATGCAAATTGAAGTGGGTCTAGGGTGGCAGGTAAGTTGGAGGTGATATGATCCTTGACTCATTTCTCAAAGCACCTCATGATGACAGAAGTGAGTGCTATGGGGCGATAGTGATTTAGTTCAGTTACCTTTGCCTTCATGGGTACAGGAACTATGGTGGCCATCTTGAAGCATGTTGGGGACAGCAGACTGGGATAGGGAGAGATTGAATATGTCCGTAAACACACCAGCCAGCTGGTCTGCGCATGCTCTGAGGACGCGGCTAGGGATGTTGTCTGGGCCGGCAGCCTTGTGAGGGTTTACACGCTTAAATGTCTTACTCACGTCGGCCACAGAGAAGGAGTGGGGTGGGGGCCGCAGTCCTTGGTAGCAGACCACATCAGTGGTACTGTATTATCCTCTAGGCGGGCAAAGAAGGTGTTTAGTTTTTCTGGATGCAAGACATCTGTGTCCGTGACGTGGCTGGTTTTCTTTTTGTAATCCGTAGACACTGCCACATACGTCTCGTGTCTGAGCCGTTGAATTGTGACTCCATTTTGTCCCTATACCGAAGTTTTACTTGTTTGATTGCATTACGGAAGGAATAAGTACACTGTTCATATTCTGCCATATTCTCAGTCATCTTTCCGTGGTTAAATGCGGTGGTTCGCGCTTTCAGTTTTGCGCGGCTGCTGCCATCTATCCACGGTTTCTGGATAGGATAGGTTTTAATAGTCACAGTGGGTACAACATCTCCAATGCACTTCCTTATAAACTCAGCAAATAAATGTATGTTATTCTCTGAGGAAATTTCCCAGTCCATGTGATCAAAACAATCTTGAAGTCTGGATTTCGATTGGTCAGACCAGCGTTGAATAGTCCTTGTCACGGGAACATCCTGTTTGAGTTTCTGCCTGTAGGGCGGTAGAAGCAAAATGGAGTCGTGGTCGGATTTGCCTGACGGTAGGTCAGGGGAGGGCCTTGTATGCATCGCGGAGGTTAGAGTAGCAGTGATCCAGTGTATTGCCCGCACGAGTGCTACAATAAATATGCTGTTATAATTTAGGTAGCCTTGTTCTCAAATTTGCTTTGTTAAAATCCCCAGCTTAAATAAATGCAGCCTCAGGATATATGGTTTCCAGTTTGCACAGAGTCCAGTGAAGTTCCTTGAGGGCCGTCGTGGTATCGGCTAGTTGGGGATATAAATGGCTGTGACGATGATTGAAGACCGAACCTCTGCCTTGATGACAGCTTTGTACATTGTTCACTAAACCATCTTCATGAGGTAGTCACCTGGAATGTGTTTCAATTAACAGGTGTGCCTTGTTAAAAGATAATGTGTTTGAGTCAATCAGTTGTGTTGTGATAGGGTAAGGGTGGTATCCAGAAGATAGACCTATTTGGTAAAAGACCGAGTCCATATGAGAGCAAGTGCAGCTCAAATAAGCAAAGACAAAACGACAGTCAATCATTACTTTAAGACATGAAGGTCAGTAAATGCGGAACATTTCAAGAACTTTGAAAGTTTCTTCAAGTTCAGTCGCAAGCACTATGATGAAACTGGCTCTCATGAGGACTGCCACAGGAAAGGAAGACCCAGACTTACCTCTGCTGCAGAGGATAAGTTCATTAGAGTAACCAGCCTCAGAAATTGCAGCCCAAATAAATGCTTCACAGAGTTCAAGTAACAGACACATCTCAACATCAACTGTTCAGTGGAGACTGCATGAATCAGGCCTTCATGGTCGAATTAATGCCAAGAAACCAATACTAAAGGACACCAATAAGAAGAGACTTTCTTGGGCCTAGAAACATGAGCAATGGACATTATACAGGTTCAAATCTGTCTTTGGTCTGATATGTCTTTGTGAGACGCAGAGCTGGTGAACAGATGATCTATGCATGTGTAATTCCCACCGTGAAGCATGGGGGAGGAGGTGTGATGGTGTGGGGGTGCTTTGCTGGTGACACGGTCTGTGATTTTTTAGAATTCAAGGTACACTTAACCAGCATGACTACCATAGCATTCTGCAGCGATACGCCATCCCATCTGGTTTGCGATTAGTGGGACTATCATTTGTTTTTCAACAGGACAATGACCAAAAAGGAGAGTGATGGAGTGCTGCATCAGATGACCTGGCCTCCACAATCACCCAACCTCAACCCAATTGAGATTGTTTCAGATGAGTTGGACCGCAGAGTGAAGGACAAGCAGCCAACAAGGGCTCAGCATATGTGGGAACTCCTTCAAGACTGTTGGAAAAGCATTCCAGGTGAAGGTGGTTGAGAGAATGCCAGGAGTGTGCAAAGCTGTCATCAAGGCAAAGTGTGGCTACTTTGAAGAATCTAAAAAATTAAATATTCTTTGATTTGTTTAAAAAATGTTTGGTTACTAAGTGATAACATATGTGTTATTTCATAGTTTTGATGTCTTCATTATTATTTTACAATGTATACAATAGTTCAAATAAAGAAAAACCCTTGAATGAGTAGGTGTGTCCAATCTTTTGAATTGTACTATACGTACCTCACAATGGGTAGACTTACCCGTTTGTTCAATTAAAACAGTTCCATTTCAATTTGTCACATGCACAGGTACATTGAAATGCTTAACTTGCCCTATCCAACAGTGCAGTACTCAATGTAAAAAAAATGTAACAAAATGAAAGAGAAAAAAGAGAGGAAGCTACAGTATATACAGGGTCAGTGGCAATACCAAATGTACAATGTGCAGGGATATTGAGATAGAGTATTGAGATAGATATGTACATGTCGGCAGTGATTAGGAGAAAGTGAGTGGTAGCAGGATTACTACTACTAATAATAGTAAACAGTATGGCAGCACCATAAGTGTGTGTGTGTGTGTGTGTGTGTGTGTGTGTGTGTGTGTGTGTGTGTGTGTGTGTGGTGTGTGTGTGTGTGTGTGTGTGTGTGTAGATTGATTGAGGGGAAAAATGTTTTAGAATATGGCTGTAACGTAACAAAATATGGAAAAAGTCAAGGGGTCTGATTACTTTCCAAATGCTCTGTACATGTATACAGGAGTAAGTCACCAGTAGCAGGATAAATTGATAGATACTAATTTAAAAGTCTTATTGCCAGGTGAAAAAAAGCTGTTTAGGAGTCTGTTGGTCTGAGCCTTGATGCACCGGTACCGCCTGCCGTACGGGAACATGGAGAACAGTCCATGTCTTTGGTGGCTAGGCCATTTTTCAGGCCTTTCTCAAAAAAAACTATATCGGTACACTAACATTTCAGATCAAAGTGGCAAGTGGCACAGAGGTCTAAGGCACTACATTTCAGTGCTAGAGGCATCGCTACAGACACCGTGGTTCGAATCCAGGTTGCATCACAACCGGTCGTGATTGGGAGTCCCATAGGGTGGTGCACAATTGGCCCAGCGTAAATAAGAATTTGTTCTAAATTGACTTGCCTAGTTAAATAAAAATAAATAAAAGTCTGGTTGGACATGAATTTTCTCTGCTGGCCGTCTGTTGCAGTATGATGGATACAGTGGATCCTTGCAGTCAGTCTTTGAGAATTAACAAAGCTGGGCGAGTAGATTTCCCCCAGAACATGTGGGCAATCATCTTGTGTGGGCTCATGTAATTTTTCACAGAGATAGTGTTTTGATTGCCTGGAGGGGAAATAGTATTATTTACTCCAAAATTGCTTGGCTTGATCCCCATTGGGTGAACTGTGCAAGCTCAGACTAAAAATATCTCCTCTCCCTCGCTTCTCACGTCATCTACCCCACTTTCAGGTGAGGCTCCATCTACTACAGTCCATTGCAGCACGTAGTAGTGGAGCAGCACAGCGGCCTTTAAGGCTAAAGAACTGCAGCTCAACCACCTCTCACAAACAGATGGTTATGTCAAGGACGTCTCTGGGAATGCTTGAGAACAGCAGGGGTTTAACTACTATGTCTCCTCAAATGAGCTCCTTACACTGGGATAGAACTGGAAAGCAGTGATTCAGTGCTTCTCATGACTGACCATCAGGGAGGAAAAATACACCCAAAAGTGTGTTCTGCTTTCAAGTGCATATTGCCTGGCAACAGACAGATATAGCTTTTCATTCTGATTGCTTCCATCAGAGGAACTTTTGTAATCACCAGGCAGAGAAATAAGGGCCCATTTTGTTTGATTGCACTTCAAGTGGGAATGTGTCAATGTGTTGGAGTTGGATAACAGGTGTAGAATGAATCATACTGTAGATGATATGCAAGACACAGTTTAATAAGACACACAGCAATAACACATACTGGAATAACTAACATAGCATCGAAAGATCCAATGCATGCGGGCAAAATGGCACATAGAAAGCATTCACACACACACACACACACACACACACACACACACACACACACACACACACACACACACACACACACACACACACACACACACACACAGTATTAAACCTATTAGGCCTATATACACATTCAAGTTCTGCAAGACTATCATATGAGAGGATGCACAAATACAGCAAATGGCATTTTGTTTCAATTGATAGACTATTCTAGTCATACTTTATGAGGGTCACTGCAACCAGCACCTGCCAGTGTTTTCCTCCATGTTCCCTGACTGTTTCCACACCTGTTCAGCCCCTTATCACCCTCAAAATATTATCCTGTCATGTTTTTTGCAAAAAGTTAGGCTTCAACAGATTGATGCTTATGTCAACTGGCCATGCTCCCAGCAAACTTTGCGGTGCCATTGGGAAAATATACATATCTACCCCAACCACTCCAGAATCCCTGCACATTGTAAACATGGTACTGGCACTGACCCTGGAATAGAACCTGTATATAGTTTACTTACTTTCTCGTGTTCTTCATAGTTCTATGTTTTTGTTCTTCTTTAGTATTTTTTATTGATATTAATTACTACATTGCTGTGAAAGAGATTGCAAGAAAGGCATTTCACTGCACTTGTCCACGTGATAATAAAAACTTGAATCTTGAGATGAGCGTCACCCAAAACAACGCTTATGTCAACACATTGCATTCAAATAGGAAAATATGTGTGTCAACCACTTGACGCTTCTGTCAATACATTGCATTCAATGGGAAAAGATGAAAAGATGACTCACAGACAGACAGGCAGACATTTCTCTCTCTATTCTCTAATCGCCCTCTCACCTTCTCCTTTATTTCTCTCTCTCCCTCCCTCCTTCCTCCTCTCCTTCTCTTTGCCTTCCGTTGTCTTTTTCTCTACCTCCTCTTTATTCCCCATTCCTCTTCTCTCTCTTCCCCTTCCTTTACCCACTCCCCTCCTCTCTCTCCCTTCCCTTCTTCACATTCTTCCTTTCTCTCCCCCTCTCTTCCCCTCCCTCCATGTCCCCATTATCTCACTCCCTCCTCCATTCCCTCTCCCTTCTTCCGCTACCCCATCTCTGTCTCCGTCCTCTCCCACATCCCTCCTTCACCTTCTCCCTTTCTCTCTCCCCCTCCCTCACTATCCACCCCTCCCACACCCTCCACCTTCTCTCTCTCTCTCTCCCTCCTCCCCACCCTCCATTCTCTCCCCTTCCTTCTTTCCCTCCCCTTACTTCTTTCCTTCCCTCCCTCCCCATCTTCTCATCTCTCTCTCTCCCTCAACTCCCCCACCTTCACAGACAGACAATTGACACAGGCAGGCACAGACAGATGCAGGCGGGCAGTCGGACAGACAGACACTTTCAAGTTAAGTCAATCCCCTCAAAAATTGGACCGATATCCTCTTCAGAATTAATTCTAACAAGGATTAGAATGATTAGAATTATCTTCAGAATTCATTCTAAATCTGACATTGTTCCCTTAAGCAAGGCACTTAACTCCAATTTCTTCAGTTAGTTGCTCTGGATAAAAGCGTCTGCTAAATGACCAAAATGTCAAATGTAACGTTCTTCGTTTCTAGAACTGCAAGACCCTTCTGTCCAATGGAGGTCAAAAAATGCTTCTGGATCGGTTGACTTCAATTTTCATAAGCTGGATCATGACAGTCACCTGGGCACAAATCACCAAAGAGCAAGCAATGTAGAAGCACTGTGGCTAGGAAAAACTCCCTGGAAAGGCAGGAACATAGGAAGAAACATAGAGAGGAACCAGGGTCTGAGGGGAGGCCAGTCCTCTTCTGGCTGATTATAACAGTGCATGGCCATTAAGGCTAGATCGTTCTTCAAGATGTTCAAAAGTTCATAGATGACCAGCAGGGTCAAATAATAATCACGGTGGTTATAGAGGGTGCAACAGTACGTCAGGAGTAAATGTCAGTTGGCTTTTCATAGTTGAGCATTCAGAGGTCAAAACAGCAGGTGCGGTGGAGAGGAGAGTTAGAGGGAGGGTCGAAACAGCAGGTCCGGAACAACGTAGCATGTCTAGTGAACAGGTCAGGGTTCCATAGCCGCAGGCAGAACAACAGAAACTGGAGCAGCAGCACGACCAGATGGACTGGGGACAGGGACAGCCAGGAGTCGTCAGGCCAGGTAGTCCTGAGGCATGGTCCTAGGGCTCAGGTCCTCCGGGAGGGGAGAGTGAGAGTGAGAGAGAGCTGGGAGAATTAGACAGAGCATACTAAAGATCGCAGAGGACACCAGATAACCCTTTGAAACCTCCCCTATGACTTTCTCTCCTCTATGGGTCGATTAACTTCAAATTTAATTTTGGGTCATGATGGTCCCCGGTCACAAATATGTAACATTGGGAAGATTCAACCCTTTAAGCCCTTCGAAACCGCACTTATGACCCCCAATTAAGTATTTTCCTGTAATTCTGGTGGACACTCTTTAACAATGCCCTGAGTTTCAAAAATATACGTTAAGAATTGTCTGTTCTAGAGAAGATGGAAGACAGTGTTTTTGTATAACTGCAGGAAGAAAATACAGCACCACGTTAAGGATGAATTAAGCCATTTCCTGTTACCACAGTAACCTGAACCTCAACACAGGGCATATTTTTAAGTTCACGATTGCTTGTGTGGAAGGATGGTTAGCGAGCTCAATTGTAGTCCATGGGTGCGTCATGGTTATGTTCGTACTGTGGGTAAATGCTTTTCTATGGTAGAAAGGCCTTGTTCTCTGTGGGACCAAGTTTGGAGCGTTTGTTGAATGATCCCATACCTGAATTTTGTTTCTAGCCTCAACCGGTCTGAGAGAGAGAGAGATAGAGAAAGAGCAGCTTGAAGTGATACAGTCTACTGTGTGCAGTGATACAATCTACTGTGTGCTCAATCCACCTCTGCTCTAACTCAATCTGCCCTCTTTTCTCACTTTCTCTACGTCTTGTCTGTTGCTGTCTGTGTCTTGTCTATTGCTGTCTCAGGTTCTTGTTTGTTACTGTCTCCTTTGTATAGCTTCCTCTGGTGTCTCTCGCCATCATATCCTATTCTTCTGTTGCTGTCTCTGTCTCTTGTCTGGTGTGTCGCTCTCCATCACCTATTATTCTGTTGGGGTCTCTGTCTTGTCAGGTGTCTCTTTAGTTTTGCAATCCAAAACGGTCAAGGGGATACTGGGGTTGCTTGACTTGTTTTGGGCCTGTGTCTGGGTCACCTAAATCATCCTCATCGCTACCATTTGCCCCTGGCTACTACTGTTCTAAGTGCTCCACTGGCCTGCTGTTCTCATCTATCCTCCTCCTTGGCTCATCTGAAAAGTAGCAAGAACATGCAAA
The DNA here is from genome assembly GCF_034236695.1 of Oncorhynchus nerka. Classification (NCBI taxonomy): domain Eukaryota; kingdom Metazoa; phylum Chordata; class Actinopteri; order Salmoniformes; family Salmonidae; genus Oncorhynchus; species Oncorhynchus nerka. Next base: position 39,234,600 of record NC_088408.1, read on the forward strand.
TTAGTTTTTAAGGGTGACTACACTTCCTGATCTGGCCTGGTTTTAGATTTGGTTCATTAAGAAACTCTAGTAGCCATGAGTGAATTCCAACATGAGTTTGTTTTAGGGTGTGATGTGGGTGTCTTGTCTGTGTTCGCAGGTGGTGAAGAGTTAGTCAATGATTTATCCAATTAGTTTCAGCCGGCTGGTGTGCGACCTGACTTTGGAGAGCCTATCTCCCGGGCTAATTATGGACCGTCAAATAAATTACACAATGTGAATGAGACAATATTTTCATGCTACACACCTTTAAGTGCTCATTAAATGCTTTCAATATTTGTATATGAATTGTACAATTAATAATTGATTTGAGGTTTTACAAGTTAATGACATTTTTAGCTATTAGAATTTTTATATATTGTCCGATGTGCATTGCGTAATTTACAGATGGTCCCTAACTATCCCTGTAGGGATATCTAAAGTCAACCCAGATTTACCACAGCTGCACTCCGATTTGATGATTACTTGTGTGCTTCCAGCTGTGGGCATGTGGGCAGGATTGGAACAAACTCAGCATTCATTTACGTTTCCCAAACTTTCCCTAGTTCGACACAGCTGATTCAAATAACCAACTCATCATCAAGCTTTGATTATTTGAATCAGCTCTGTAGTGCTAGGACAAAAAACAAATACGTGGTTATGGAAACTCATATCAGTCAGAAATGTTAAATATATCAAAATGTTGGGCTGGTTCCAAAAGAATATGGGTCTGAAACCTCTGAAGCCCACGCCTAATGACGCCACTGGTGAGGCCAACCTTTCTGTAATGTAGTAGGGGCCGGGGTGAGGTGAAATAATTCATTAAGGTTATTTCTAGGTTTAGTGGACAAGAACTTAAGGATATGGCTAAGGTTAGAGTTGAGCCAAGATGTAGAGATGAAGCGAGGGTTAGGTTTACTGTAGCCTCATTGAGAACCAGGCTTCCCTAAAACGTGAAGTTCATGGCACAACATCGCCTTAAAAAGGGGTGGATTCCGGGTGTAAATCAGTGATGCCTCGCAACAGGTGAACTTTTTTTGTTTGTTTATTATCCCAGTATAAATCATTAGACTCTTCATAGACTTATCATTTCTTACAGGCCAAAAAATTGTAGGCTACATTTAATAATATCTTCAGTTAATCATAGTGACAATTGTAGCCTAGATAATTTATACCGTTTTTGTCCTTGACAATTAAGTACCTGAAACTGTGACGTGTATTCCTGGATGCCAAAGAAAACCAGGCTTCCCCAAAAAATGTACCAAGAAAAAAAAAAAAAATTACAAAAAAATGATGCATCTTTCATCTCTGTGTTTCATAATTTCCCATAAATTCGCAAGAGACTGTATCTAACTGGAGAAAGTATTTGAGTGAACGAAGTAGCGCTCCTCTGCCTCTGTAAGTGGAGGCAATCTATCTGATACTGTCTGATCCAAAAGAGTATGACACTGTTGCCGCCCGCAGTATTGAATGCAAGGGAAGCCAGCAAGCATTTGGCCTCATTTAATAAAAATAAAAAATAAAATAATCAGCTTTGCGCTAAACTGAGTGAACTCAACTGTGAATTGTCCTTGCACACCAAAATAAAGTGTCAAAGGAAGCAAGTTTGGATTTGGTGTCACTCCTATCAAATCGCAATGAGAGCATACGTCATCGACAGAAACAACTCGTTGTGTTGTTGTCCTCCGGTGGCTACCTAGCTAGCTAAAATTGGTCCTTTCCTAAAAGCCATGGATGGAGATAGGGACTTGGACTTGTGGTTTTTACTTAATTCTCAGTTTTGACCAATGATTATCACGGTGAATCTGATCCAACTGTAAAGGAAATTTTACTTTGTGAATAAACAGTCCTGAAAATGTTAATATTCGCTTTGGTGTCATAACCAATCCTTGGTTCCTGCCTGTACCCTTAGGACCTGATGCTGATAATAAACAATGATTCATTTACGATTGACTTCGAGTGTCCCTGTGTAGAGCTTCCACAACACAAACATTAATTCATACATTGTGCCCCCTGGCACACAATATGTAGCTACATCGGAAGTTTACATACACCTCAGCCAAATACATTTGAACTCAGTTTTTCACAATTCCTGACATTTAAACATAGTAACAATTCCCTGTCTTAGGTCAGTTAGGGTCACCACTTTATTTTAAGAATGTGAAATGTCAGAACAATAGTAGAGAGAATGATTTACTTCAGCTTTTATTTCTTTAATCACATTCCCAGTGAGTCAGAAGTTTACATACACTCAATCAGTATTTGGTAGCATTGCCTTTAAATTGTTTAACTTGGGTTAAACGTTTCTTGTAGCTTCCACAAGCTTCCCACAATAAGTTGGGTGAATTTGGGCCCATTCCTCCTGACAGAGCTGGTGTAACTGAGTCAGGTTTGTAGGGCTCCTTGCTCGCACACGCTTTTTCAGGTCAACCCACAAATATTCTATGGTCAGAGCTTTGTGATGGCCACTCCAATACCTTGACTTTGTTGTCCTTAAGCCATTTTACCACAACTTTGGAAGTATGCTTGGGGTCATTGTCCATTTGGAAGACCCATTTGCGACCAAGCTTTAATAACTTCCTGACTGATGTCTTGAGATGTTGCTTCAATATGTCGACATAATTTTCCTACCTCATGATGCCATCCATTTTGTGAAGTGCACCAGCCCCTCCTGCAGCAAAGCACCCCCACAACATGATGCTGCCACCCCCGTGCTTCATCAGCTTGCAAGCATCCCCTTTTTCCTCCAAGCATAACGATGGTCATTATGGCCAAACGGTTATATTTTTGATTCATCAGACAAGAGGACATTTCCCCTAAAAGAACGATCTTTGTCTCCATGTGCAGTTGCAAACCGTAGTCTGGCATTTTTAAGGGCGGATTTGGAGTAGTGGGTTCTACCTTGCTGAGTGGCCTTTCAGTTTATGTCAATATAAGACTCATTTTACTGTGGATATAGATACTTTTGTACCTATTTCCTCCAGCATCTTCACAAGGTCCTTTGCTGTTGTTCTGGGATTGATTTACACTTTTCGCACCAAAGTATGTTCATCTCTAGGAGACAGAACGTGTCTCCTTCCCAAGCGGTATGACGGATGCGTGGCCCCATGGTGTTTATGCTTGCGTACTATTGTTTGTACAGATGAATGTGTTACCTTCAGGCGTTTGGAATTGCTCCCAAGGATGAACCAGGCTTGTAGAGGTCTACCATTTTTTACCATCAGTCTTGGCTGATTTCTTTTGATTTTCTCATGTCAAGCAAAGAGGCACTGAGTTTGAAGGTAGGCCTTGAAATACATCCACAGGTACACCTCCAATTGACTCAAATGATTTAAATTAGCCTATCAGAAGCTTCTAAAGCCATGACATCATTTTCTGGAATTTTCCAAGCTGTTTAAAGGCACAGTCAACTTAGTGTATGTAAACGTCTGACCCACTGGAATTGTGATACAGTGAATTATAAGTGTAATAATCTGTCTGTAAACAATTGTTGGAAAAATGACTTGTGTCATGCACAAAGTAGATGTCCTAACTGACTAGCCAAAATTATAGTTTGTTAACAAGAAATTTGTGGAGTGGTTGAAAAAATAGTTTTAATGACTCCAATGTACATTTAACATTTACATTTAAGTCATTTAGCAGACGCTCTTATCCAGAGCGACTTACAAATTGGTGCATTCACCTTAAGACATCCAGTGGAACAGCCACTTTACAATAGTGCATCTAAATCTTTTAAGGGGGGTGAGAAGGATTACTTTATCCTATCCTAGGTATTCCTGAAAGAGGTGGGGTTTCAGGTGTCTCCGGAAGGTGGTGATTGACTCCGCTGTCCTGGCGTCGTGAGGGAGTTTGTTCCACCATTGGGGGGCCAGAGCAGCGAACAGTTTTGACTGGGCTGCGCGGGAACTGTACTTCCTCAGTGGTAGGGAGGCGAGCAGGCCAGAGGTGGATGAACGCAGTGCCCTTGTTTGGGTGTAGGGCCTGATCAGAGCCTGGAGGTACTGAGGTGCCGTTCCCCTCACAGCTCCGTAGGCAAGCACCATGGTCTTGTAGCGGATGCGAGCTTCAACTGGAAGCCAGTGGAGAGAGCGGAGGAGCGGGGTGACGTGAGAGAACTTGGGAAGGTTGAACACCAGACGGGCTGCGGCGTTCTGGATGAGTTGTAGGGGTTTAATGGCACAGGCAGGGAGCCCAGCCAACAGCGAGTTGCAGTAATCCAGACGGGAGATGACAAGTGCCTGGATTAGGACCTGCGCCGCTTCCTGTGTGAGGCAGGGTCGTACTCTGCGGATGTTGTAGAGCATGAACCTACAAGAACGGGCCACCGCCTTGATGTTAGTTGAGAACGACAGGGTGTTGTCCAGGATCACGCCAAGGTTCTTAGCGCTCTGGGAGGAGGACACAATGGAGTTGTCAACCGTGATGGCGAGATCATGGAACGGGCAGTCCTTCCCCGGGAGGAAGAGCAGCTCCGTCTTGCCGAGGTTCAGCTTGAGGTGGTGATCCGTCATCCACACTGATATGTCTGCCAGACATGCAGAGATGCGATTCGCCACCTGGTCATCAGAAGGGGAAAGGAGAAGATTAATTGTGTGTCGTCTGCATAGCAATGATAGGAGAGATCATGTGAGGTTATGACAGAGCCAAGTGACTTGGTGTATAGCGAGAATAGGAGAGGGCCTAGAACAGAGCCCTGGGGACGCCAGTGGTGAGCGCGTGGTGAGGAGACAGATTCTCGCCACGCCACCTGGTAGGAGCGACCTGTCAGGTAGGACGCAATCCAAGCGTGGGCCGCGCCGGAGATGCCCAACTCGGAGAGGGTGGAGAGGAGGATCTGATGGTTCACAGTATCGAAGGCAGCCGATAGGTCTAGAAGGATGAGAGCAAAGGAGAGAGAGTTAGCTTTAGCAGTGCGGAGGGCCTCCGTGATACAGAGAAGAGCAGTCTCAGTTGAATGACTAGTCTTGAAACCTGACTGATTTGGATCAAGAAGGTCATTCTGAGAGAGATAGCGGGAGAGCTGGCCAAGGACGGCACGTTCAAGAGTTTTGGAGAGAAAAGAAAGAAGGGATACTGGTCTGTAGTTGTTGACATCGGAGGGATCGAGTGTAGGTTTTTTCAGAAGGGGTGCAACTCTCGCTCTCTTGAAGACAGAAGGGACGTAGCCAGCGGTCAGGGATGAGTTGATGAGCGAGGTGAGGTAAGGGAGAAGGTCTCCGGAAATGGTCTGGAGAAGAGAGGAGGGAATAGGGTCAAGCGGGCAGGTTGTTGGGCGGCCGGCCGTCACAAGACGCGAGATTTCATCTGGAGAGAGAGGGGAGAAAGAGGTCAGAGCACAGGGTAGGGCAGTGTGAGCAGAACCAGCGGTGTCGTTTGACTTAGCAAACGAGGATCGGATGTCGTCGACCTTCTTTTCAAAATGGTTGACGAAGTCATCTGCAGAGAGGGAGAAGGGGGGGAGGGGGAGGAGGATTCAGGAGGGAGGAGAAGGTGGCAAAGAGCTTCCTAGGGTTAGAGGCAGATGCTTGGACTTTAGAGTGGTAGAAAGTGGCTTTAGCAGCAGAGACAGAAGAGGAAAATGTAGAGAGGAGGGAGTGAAAGGATGCCAGGTCCGCAGGGAGGCGAGTTTTCCTCCATTTCCGCTCGGCTGCCCGGAGCCCTGTTCTGTGAGCTCGCAATGAGTCGTCGAGCCACGGAGCGGGAGGGAGGACCGAGCCGGCCTGGAGGATAGGGGACATAGAGAATCAAGGGATGCAGAAAGGGAGGAGAGGAGGGTTGAGGAGGCAGAATCAGGAGATAGGTTGGAGAAGGTTTGAGCAGAGGGAAGAGATGATAGGATGGAAGAGGAGAGAGTAGCGGGGGAGAGAGAGCGAAGATTGGGACGGCGCGATACCATCCGAGTAGGGGCAGTGTGGGAAGTGTTGGATGAGAGCAAGAGGGAAAAGGATACAAGGTAGTGGTCGGAGACTTGGAGGGGAGTTGCAGTGAGGTTAGTGGAAGAACAGCATCTAGTAAAGATGAGGTCGAGCGTATTGCCTGCCTTGTGAGTAGAGGGGGAAGGTGAGAGGGTGAGGTCAAAAGAGGAGAGGAGTGGAAAGAAGGAGGCAGAGAGGAATGAGTCAAAGGTAGACGTGGGGAGGTTAAAGTCGCCCAGAACTGTGAGAGGTGAGCCGTCCTCAGGAAAGGAGCTTATCAAGGCATCAAGCTCATTGATGAACTCTCCGAGGGAACCTGGAGGGCGATAAATGATAAGGATGTTAAGCTTGAAAGGGCTGGTAACTGTGACAGCATGGAATTCAAAGGAGGCGATAGACAGATGGGTAAGGGAGAAAGAGAGAATGACCACTTGGGAGAGATGAGGATCCGGTGCCACCACCCCGCTGACCAGAAGCTCTCGGGGTGTGCGAGAACACGTGGGCGGACGAAGAGAGAGCAGTAGGAGTAGCAGTGTTATCTGTGGTGATCCATGTTTCCGTCAGTGCCAAGAAGTCGAGGGACTGGAGGGAGGCATAGGCTGAGATGAACTCTGCCTTGTTGGCCGCAGATCGGCAGTTCCAGAGGCTACCGGAGACCTGGAACTCCACGTGGGTCGTGCGCGCTGGGACCACCAGATTAGAGTGGCCGCGGCCACGCGGTGTGGAGCGTTTGTATGGTCTGTGCAGAGAGGAGAGAACAGGGATAGACAGACGCATAGTTGACAGGCTACAGAAGAGGCTACGCTAATGCAAAGGAGATTGGAATGACAAATGGACTACACGTCTCGAATGTTCAGAAAGTTAAGCTTACGTAGCAGGAATCTTATTGACTAAAATAATTCAAATGATACAGTACTGCTGAAGTAGGCTAGCTGGCAGTGGCTGCGTTGTTGTTGTTCTATCTCTCTATAGTGCTGTTTCTTGTATTATGGTCTCTTGTTTCTTTTTCTTTTCCTTTTTCTTCTGTCCTTATTTTGTCTTCCTTTCTTCTGTTAACTAGATATTTTTTGTTGTTATTCTTTGTAAGCTAGCTAGCTTCTTCCAGGAGAGTCCCTAGCAACTGCTTAGCAACAAGTAAACAATTCAGCTAGCTAAGATAACTGTACAATTTTATGAAAAATAGTTACTTCTTCAAAAGCCTGTCTTTTTGGTTTGTTCCTTATTTTGTCTTCTATTGAGTCTTGCAGTTTCCTCTTGATTTTTTCGATGTACTTCACTCTAAAAAAACATTTAAATCTCAATATATACAGGAGCTCATTTTTCAGCAGCTGCTCAATTTGGAACTCCGTAAATGTAAACTTCTGACTTCAACTGTAGATGCAAAAAGCTAATGTTAACTAGCTAAAGTTGCCCATGAAAGGAAGTTAAGCTAGCAAGCAAGCATTTTAGCCAGGTAGCCTAAGACAACAAAAAATAAAAACATGTACTGTATGAGTCATAGACCGGTTCGACAACATGAAAGGGAGGATGGCAATGGCATTTCTCTATAAGTAGGGTGAGTCAACATGTTTTTTCTACTTGCACGGATGCACACACACACATAGCACACACATACGCACACAGATATCAGAACCATGGACAGCCACATCATCATTTAACTTACATTGATTGGACTAAATAGTTTTTGGTATCTTTTATTTGTCCCTGTATTAGACTAAGCATAGGTGATTTGATGAAATGTTAAAATGGTTGAAATAGTGCTGGAATAGTGGAGGCAGCTCCTGTTGTCTTTGCGACTTGCTGTAACTCTCTGTGGTTCTAAATCAATAGTTGTTTATTGGTCCGAAAATGTTGGAAACATTAACTTGCTTGACCATGCTGTAGGTCATGTAATTGTTTCTTACATGCAATATGCTTTGTGGACTACACCGGACAGAGGTTTCACTCCGGTATGGTGATGAAACAAAGGTGTGGTTATATTTATTTTGCCACTGTGTCTTCTTATTGTCTCTGCCTTTAGGCATATACTGTGCATTCGGAAAGTATTCAGACCCCTTGACTTTTTCCACATCAATCTACACACAATATCCCATAATGACAAAGCAAAAACAGGTTTGTGGAATTTTGCCTAATTTAATTTAAAAACATTTACATGGGTTTTATATAAGTATTCAGACCCAATAATTTGTTGAAGCACCTGTTGAAGCGATTACAGCCTCGAGTCTTCTTGGGTATGACGCTACAAGCTTGGCACACCTATATTTGGGGAGTTACTACCATTCTTCTCTGCAGAACCTCTCAAGCTCTGTCAGGTTAGATGGGGAGCGTTGATGCACAGCTATTTTCAGGTTTCTCCAGAGATGTTTGTTCAGGTTCAAGTCTGGGCTCTGGTTGGGCCACTCAAGGACATTCAGAGACTTGTGCCGAAGCCCCTCCTGTGTTTTATTGGCTGTTTGCTTAGGCTCATTGTCCTGTTGGAAGGTGAACCTTTGCCCCAGTCTGAGGTACTGAGCGCTCTGGGGCAGGTTTTCATCTCTGTACTTTGCTCCGTTCATCTTTCCTTCGATCCTGACTAGTTTCCCTGCCACTGAAAAACATCCCCACAGCATGATGCTGCCACCACCATGCTTCACCTTGCCAAGTTTCCTTCAGACGTGACGCTTGGCATTCAAGGCCTGACAGGTGTGTGCTTTTCCAAGTCATGTCCAATCAATTGTATTTACCACAGGTGGACTCCAATCAAGTTGTAGAAACATCTCAAGGATGATCAATGGAAACGGGATGCACCTGAGCTCAACTTCGAGTCTCATAGCGAAGGGTCTGAATACCTATGTAAATAATCTGTTTGTTTATTTATTTTTATTTGCTCAAATGTAAGAACCAGTTTTTGCTTTGTCATTAGCACTTAGTCTTCATGGTGCCTCTTGCTTAGTGGTGCCCCTTGCTTAGTGGTTTTGCAGACTCTGGGGCCTTTCAGAACAGGTGTATATATACTGATATATACTGATATATACTCATGTGACAGATCATTTAACACAGGTGGACTTTATTTATCTAATTGTGTGACTTCCGAAGGTAATTGGTTGCACCAGATCTTATGTAGGAGCTTCATAGCAAAGGGGTGAATACAAATGCATGCACTACTTTTCCATTTGAATTTTTTTAGAAGTAATTTTTTAAATTTCACTTCACCAAATTGGACTATTTTGAGTATGTCCATTACATGAAATCCAAATAAAAATCCATTTAAATTACAGGTTGAAATGCACCAAAATAGGAAAAACGCCAAGGTGGATGAATACTTTTGCAAGACACTGTATATAGCCATTGAAATGGGTTGATGGTTTATGTTCATTCTATGTCCGACTGTGTACAGTGCATTTGGAAAGTATTCAGACCCTTTGACTTTTTCCACATTTTGTTACATTACAGCCTTATTTTTAACCTCTTAGAGCTACCCCCCTACTTTTTTCAATTTCCGCCTGAAGACATACCCAAATCTAACTGCCTGGAGCTCAGGCACAGAACCAAGGATATACATATTGAAATTGATGAGGAAACATTTGATAATGACAAATGATAATGACAAAGCAAAAACAGGTTGCGACATTATTGTAAATGTATTCAAACTAAAAAACAGAAATAGCTTATTTACATACATTACCGGTAAAAAGTTTGGACACACCTACTCATTCAAAGGTTTTTCTTTATTTTTACGATTTTCTACATTGTAGAATAATAGTGAAGACATCAAAACTATGAAAAAAAACACATGTCGTAACCAAAAAAGTGTTAAACAAATCTAAATATATTTTATATTTGAGATTCTTCAAAGTAGTCACCCTTGATGACAGCTTTGCACATGCTTGGCATTCTCTCAACCACCTTCATGACGTAGTCACCTAGAATGCATTTCAATTAACAGGTGTGCCTTGTTAAAGTAAATTTGAGGAATTTTTTATGTGTTTGAACCAACCAGTTTTGATGTAACAAGATAGGGGTGGTATACAGAATATAGCCCCATTTGGTAAAAGACTAAGTCCATATTATGGTAAGAACAGCTAAAATAAGCAAAGAGAAATGACAGTCCATCATTACTTTAAGACATGAAGGTCAGTCAATCTGAAACGTTTCAAGAACTTTGAAAGTTTCTTCAAGTGCAGTATCAAAAACCATCAAGCTCTATTATGAAACTGGCTTGGAAAGGAAGCCCCAGAGTTACCTCTGCTGCAGAGGATACGTTCAGTAGAGTTACCAGCCTCAGAAATTGCAGCCCAAAAAATGCTTCACAGAGTTCAAGTAATAGACACATCTCAACATCAATTATTCAGAGGAGACTGCGTGAATCAGGCCTTCATGGTCAAATTTCTGTTAAAAAACACTAATAAAGGACAACAATTAGAAGAAGAGACTTGCTTGGGCAAAGAAACACGAGCAATGAACATTGGACCAGTGGAAATCTGTCCTTTGGTCGGATAAGTCCAAATTTTAGATTTTTGGTTCCAACCGTCATTTCTTTGTTAGATAGAGTAGGTGAACAGAAGATCTGCGCATGTGTGGTTCCCATTGTGAAGCATGGAGGAGGAGGTGTGATGGTGCTTTGCTGGTGGAGAGCTGCATCAGATGACCTGGCCTCCACAATCACCCGAGCTAAACCCAATTGAGATGGTTTGGGATGAGTTGGACCACAGAGTGAAGGAAAAGCAGCCAACAAGTGCTCAGCATATGTGGGAACTCCCACAAGACTGTTGGAAAAGTATTCCAGGTGAAGCTGGTTGAGAGAATTCCAAGAGTGTGCAAGCTGTCATCAAGGCAAGGGTGGCTACTTTGAAGAATCTCAAATTTAAAATATATTTAGATGTGTTTAACACTTTTTTGGTTACTACATGATTCCATATGTGTTATTTCATAGTTTTGATGTCTTCACTACTATTCTACAATATAGAAAATAGTCAAAAGGAAAAGAAAAACCCTTGAATGAGTAGGTGTGTCCAAACTTTTGACTGGTACTGTAAGTATTCAGACCCTTAGCTATGAGACTCGAAATTTAGCTCAGGTGCATCCTGTTTCCATTGATCATCAAAATGCAGATGCAGCAATTGGACATTTGAAAATGCCCTTGAACCCATGGACAAAGTGGAAGGCTTATTGCCTGCTGTTGCGGACTTCCAATGAGCAATGAACTTTACTGACCTTATATACAGGGAGTTCTACAAGACGGCGTCCAATTAACGAACATGGTGACCAGTAGAAATGTGACTCAATGTGCAGTTTTAAAGAAAGTAACAAATGTCTCCATCATCCCGGCTACACTTCGTTACTTTGGCATGGTTTCTTCAGTGCAGGACACAATCAGGGGTTGGAACCAAAATTATTTTCCAAATCGTTTCGTTCTGAATATAACCACTTTATTTTTAGTTCTGTTCCACTGTTCCGACCACCAAAATAAAGTTCTAAACCGGTTTGAACCCCCCAAAAGTATTGGTTTATATTGTTCCTTTCTGTTCCTTTTTTTAACCTGTGAAATCAATAGTTTCAATAGTCAGTTCTGATAGAGCAGGCAAGCTAGTTGTCTGTCCGTCATGCATGTAAACAAGTGTAGCCTACGGCGCAAGATGCAACTAAAATTCTTCGGGTGGGAAGAGAGCAACTACAAGTTCATTTACAATAAGGTCATACAATCCACTGAGAATTGAGTTTTCCAAATGTGGATTATTAAATCAAGTGAAGGAGAAAAACGAGCGATTCAAAAATGCACAAGTAACTGGGTGACAGGTTGGGCTGTGGAGATCACAAAATTTTGTCAGCCAGTCAAGCAAATAACTGTCTGCCTTACGGTAATTGACCGTCAATTAACATAAACACATTGGACATCTCATGACTTCCACACATAGCCTACATTTTTTTGTGCAGGCTGTACACACGACATCAGTCACTCATTCACAATTTGACAAGCACTTGATAATGTCTCAAATTTCATGGCGGCATCCCCTTTATGTGGCCGTAATGCACCCGATAAAAAATCCATTATCTTTGCAGCCAGTGGCCATTGTGCCCTTGGCCCGGAGTGCTGAGCGCTCCAAAGCACCTCTCCCTCACATGGCTCTCCATCACGGGATCAAGTCTTTCTCACAGGCTACAAGACACATCAGGGACACCACTATGTGTGTGCTTATCCAATTCCGAGGTGCATATTGAAGATATTGGAAGAACAGTCCACATTTACTTTTTGTCAGCCAACAAGATGAGTAAGCCTAATGAACAAAAAAAGCACTAGCCTATGTCAATCTATTAAACCCCATAGCATAAAAGTCGACATATTCTGTGCAAGAAATAAATATTCCAAACATAGTCTGGGACAGTTGTGGAATGCGATATATACAGTGGGGCAAAAAAGTATTTAGTCAGCCACCAATTGTGCAAGTTCTCCCACTTAAAAAGATGAGAGAGGCCTGTAATTTTCATCATAGGTACACTTCAACTATGACAGACAAAATGAGAAAAGAATATCCAGAAAATCACATTGTAGGATCTTTAATGAATTTATTTGCAAATTATGGTGGAAAATACGTATTTGGTCACCTACAATCAAACAAGATTTCTTGCTCTCACAGACCTGTAACTTCTTCTTTAAGAGGCTCCCCTGTCCTCCACTTGTTACCTGTATTAATGGCACCTGTTGTAACTTGTTATCAGTATAAAAGCCACCTGTCCACAACCTCAAACAGTCACACTCAAAACTCCACTATGGCCAAGACTAAAGAGCTGTCAAAGGACACCAGAAACAAAATTGTAGACCTGCACCAGGCTGGGAAGACTGAATCTGCAATAGGTAAGCAGCTTGGTTTGAAGAAATCAACTGTGGGAGCAATTATTATGAAATGGAAGACATGCAAGACCACTGATAATCTCCCTCGATCTGGGGATCCACGCAAGATCTCACCCCGTGGGGTCAAAATGATTACAAGAACGGTGAGCAAAAATCCCAGAACCACACGGGGGGGACCTAATGAATGACCTGCAGAGAGCTGGGACCAAAGTAACAAAGCCTACCATCAGTAAAACACTACACCGCCAGGAACTCAAATCCTGCAGTGCCAGACGTGTCCCCCTGCTTAAGCCAGTACATGTCCAGGCCCGTCTGAAGTTTGCTAGAGAGCATTTGGATGATCCAGAAGAAGATTGGGAGAATGGTTTCATCTGACCATATGACAAAATATAACTTTTTGGTAAAAACTCAACTCGTCGTGTTTGGAGGACAAAGAATGCTGAGTTGCATCCAAAGAACACCATACCTATTGTGAAGCATGGGGGTGTAAACATCATGCTTTGGGGCTGTTTTTCTGCAAAGGGACCAGGACGACTGATCCGTGTAAAGGAAAGAATGAATGGGGCCATGTATCGTGAGATTTTGAGTGAAAACCTCCTTCCATCAGCAAAGGCATTGAAGATGAAACATGGCTGGGTCTTTCAGCATGACAATGATCCCAAACACACCGCCCGGGCAACGAAGGAGTGCCTTCGTAAGAAGCATTTCAAGGTCCTGGAGTGGCCTAGCCAGTCTCCAGATCTCAACCCCATAGAAAATCTTTGGAGGGAGTTGAAAGTCAGCCCCAAAACATCACTGCTCTAGAGGAGATCTGCATGGAGAAATGCGTCAAAATACCAGCAACAGTGTGTGAAAACCTTGTGAAGACTTACAGAAAACGTTTGACCTCTGTCATTGCCAACAAAGGGTATATAACAAAGTATTGAGAAACTTTTGTTATTGACCAAATACTTATTTTCCACCATAATTTGCAAATAAATTCATTAAAAATCCTACAATGTGATTTTCTGGTGAAAAACAATCTAATTTTGTCTGTCATAGTTGAAGTGTACCTATGATGAAAATTACAGGCCTCTCTCATCTTTTTAAGTGGGAGAACTTGCACAATTAGTGGCTGACTAAACACTTTTTTGCCCCACTGTATAGGTTAATATTGTCACCCATCAGACTATTCTTGATGTAATCTTGTCTTTACATATACAAAATAATATGTGGGAAATTTGTTTTGTTTTAGAATGGACCGTTATCATGCACCTGTCTCGAAACAGGGGCAGCAGGAAAATACATATAATCTATGCACTTAAATAGCGAATGGAGGGCACTTTTCCCGTGGTTCATTTTCATGCCAGCCAGGTAGGCGTTACTCCTGTTGTAAAGATAAACAATGTGCTTAATATTAGTAAAGTTGATAAATAAATATAGTAGGCCTAGCCTATAGAAAGCTTATGGGATCCTCCTCTTTTTAGTAGAGGCCATCACTCTGTTTTCTAAGCAATCAAACACTTCATGGGCTATCAAGAAGTGTATGATTAGATTTTCGATCACATTTGCATTAATGTCAGAGTGATTAGAGGGACAATAGAGTGCTGAGTACAAGGCAGTTAGCAAGTTTGGTAAGCTACTAATGACCATCAGCAGTATCAGAGCTTGGAGAAGCCTAATTAACATGACTAAACGGTCATGTGGAATTTGACTGCCTTCATGACTCGTGACCGCCGGTGTGGCGGTAATATGGTCACCCCAACAGCCCTAGTGACAAATCACATCTTGGCCAAGTCTATACTTTAGATAACTGAAAATGAGTATTAGAACCAGTCTTAAGCGCAATTATTTATTTACATTGTGTGTATAGCATACATTCTACAATTCCATACAGGTCAATGGTAAAAGGACCATTGTCCACAACAATAATATCCTAAACTGCATACCGTAAGTCTTTTGAAGTGTTAAGCAGATGAGACAATACCTACAGTATTAATCAACACAGCATGTACAAGTCCTCATGTATAAACAGTCATTTTTGCAAAAGCCCCAAATTGTCCCAACACTGAATAATCATCACACAAGTGTTCATCATACCCCAAAAACCTTAGTGATGATTGACAGTAGGGCTTTTGCATGTCTCATGTCAGTAAAGGCCATGAAGATACATAAAAGATACATATCATTTGGTCAGTATAAATTCCATTTGGACATTTCTTATGCCATTTGGGTTCGGAAGCCGATTTCCTATGATCATATGTGGCAAATGGACATAACATCCTGATTTGGTACTTTCAATACTTATGTATGGCATTTGGACATTTCTTATGTCATTTGGACATGGTTCACTGACTTTTCGGAAGCCAACATCCTATGATCATATATTGTAAATGGACAAAACATAGGCCTCATGAACAAACTCAATAAAATAAGACAAATGTATGTCCATACGGTTATTACATATGAATAATTGACAAACAAAATCTAAATAATTTCGAAAAACGGTCCAAGAAGCACTTTTTTTAGGTTTTAAAAAGTTGAAAATGTTTTGAGATTTTCAAAATGTCACCCTTGGGACGTGACTTAGTGACCATTTGCCATATGGAAATCTACGGTGGAGCGCACTCCCTATCTTTGGGATTTTTGGGTTATGACACTTGGCATTTGCCATGTTCTGCTTGAAATACGGTTTTGATGAACTGTTGGCCATTTGAGTGGTATTTGCGATTGTGTATATGGTTCGCCCAATGCCAATAAGTTTGCCATTCATTTCATGGGGTCTTCCCTTACCTAGTCAGAAAGAGGTAGTTTCACTAAAGGTGATAGAGATGGGTTGGGTCAAGTTGAGCAGCAACACCTTGCAAACTTCAAATCTTCATCACAACAAACAAAGCAGCAGGAAGAGACCCAGACTGGTGTGGAGTCAAAGCTGCCAGCGAATGATGACACAGAGGCTGCTAATGAGACCACAACAAGAGCCACAAAGAGGTGGAGAGAGTCCGCAGGTTAACTGAAAAGGGCAGAAAACTTTGCAACGAAAGGTGGAGACAGCTTGAACATCATTTCAGGGTCAGCTATGAGAAGTGGAAGACTCTGGTAAAGGAGGCAAAACTGTCACTGACAGGTTGTTGCTCTTAAGATCTACTACCAGACCTCCTAAACAAGTTTAGACATAGCTCTACAGATCTAAACCTTGCCCATGTAAATTTGCGTCAAATCAATATTTCCGATAATGATATACGCCGCAGAGTTGATACTTGCAAAGCAGTTACAAAGTCTATTATCAAGACTGTAAGGTGTGATTTAAAAAGCAGAGAAGAATGTCAAAGTAACCAAATAGAAGAGCTGCACTGGAATGATAGCAATTCGTGCATGTCCGAAATCTCACATATGTCAAGTCTCAACTATCAGCATTCAAGTGCTTCCTCCCAGTCTCAAAGCAACTCAAAAGTCACCTCCAGACACTCAAGTGTGTCTTCTGTCAAGAAACAAGAGGCTAACCAAGCAGCTTAACCTTTTTGGGCAAGGGAGCAGTATTCAGAATTTTGGATGACTGACGTGCCAAAAGTAAACTGCCTGTAACTCAGGCCCAGAAGCTATGGATATGCATAAATATGAATTTGGAAGCATTGGATAGAAAACTCTCTAACGTTTCTAAAACTCTTAAAATAATGTATGTAACATAACTGATATGGCAGGCGAAAACCAGAGGAAAATCCGCTCAGATTGCAGTTCATATGGCTTCCACTAGATGTCAACAGTGTTTAGACATGGTTTCAGGCCTTTTTTTGAAGAATAAGACCTTTTGGTAAGTGGTCTATGGAATCATGCAGTACTGGTTTGCGCGCGTGACTGTGCGTGCTCTTCATTCTTTTTCCTTTCTATTGAATACGCTATTGTCCGGTTGAAATATTATCGATTATTTCGATAATTGACAAGCTGAGGATTAATTATGAACATTGTTTGACATGTCTCAACAAACTTCTACCGGTACTATTAGGATGTATTTGTCTGCATGTTTTGACCGCCTTTGAGCCAGTGGATTACTGAACAAAATACGAAAACAAAATGGAGTTTTTGGGATATAAAGATGGACGTTATAGAACAAACAAAAAACATTTATTGTGTAGCTGGGACCCTTTGGATTGACAACAGAGGAAGATCTTCAAAGGTAAGTGATTTATTTTAACGTTATTTCTGACTTTCGTGACACCTCTGCTTGGTTGGAAAATGTTTGTATGCTTTTGTAAGCAGGGCGCTGTCCTCAGATAATCGCATGGTATGGCCAGCAGCATACCACCCTACATACCACTGCTGGCTTGCTTCTGAAAGCTAAGCAGGGTTGGTCCTGGTCAGTTCCTGGATGGGAGACCAGATGCTGCTGGAAGTGGTGTTGGAGGGCCAGTAGTGGTAAAATAACGGATAAATAAATAAATTAAAAGCCTTTTTGAAATCTGACAAAGTGGCTGGATTAACAAGAAGTTAATCTTTTAACTGATGTATAACACTTGTATTTTCATGAATTTTTATTTTTACTATTTTTGTCATTTGAATTTGGCGCTCTGCAATTTCAACGGATGTTGTTGAGGAGGGACGCTAGCGTCCCAATGGTCCGAAAGAAGTTAAGAAGTAATGGTTAAGCAAGAACGCCAACTAGAAGAAGATGAAAATAAGAAGAGGACAGCGGAGCAAGAAGCTGAGGCTGTGAAACGCAGCTTAGAAGAAGCTAGGCTGCAAGTTAAGTTAGAGGTCGAAAACGTTGCCAGACAAAGGACACTTGACTACTTCCGGGTTGGAGCGAGCAGTCGCATCCGCACTTCGGTCCGCAAGTAGTATAACTTTTCATTACATTTCATTACATTTCATTATAGTACAACGGTTTGATTTGTCTAATCTTAGCAATTTCTTCTTAGCTAGCTACATAGCCGTCTTTGTATCAAAGATAATTGCGTAATTATCGTATTTCGTCGTCCTAACGTAGTCTACACTGCTATCTGCCCAGCAGCTAGCCAGCTAGCTAACGTCCACCGTCTACCGAATAGCAGCACTGTAGAAACTATTACCCTCAACTGAACGACTTGATTAGTGTAGTGTTAGCTAGCTACATAGTTGTCTTTGCTGTCTTCGTATCCAAGATAATTGTGTAGTTTAGAGTGTGTAGTTTTAGAGTGATTATCTTAATTTACCGAGGTTAGCTAGCCAGCTATTTGTCGTCCTTAACGTAGGAGACACTGCTAGCTAGCCAACAGCTAGCCAACGTCTACCGAATAGAACTCAACAACCCGGTCGCATTCCGCCTCGCTCCACAGGTAGTATCACATTTTCATTTCATTTCATTACAGTACAACGGTTTGATTTGTTTGATCGTAGCTAGCTACATAGCTAGCTACATAGCCGTCTCTGTATCAAAGATAATTGTGTAGTCTAGAGCGATTTTCTAGGTTAGCTAGCCAGCTATTGTCGTTCTTTTAACGCAACGTAACGTAATCAACACTGCTAGCTAGCCAGCTAGCCCCCCGAATCAACAACGCAGCCACTGCCAGCTAGCCTACAAAGTCAACAACGCAGCCACTGCCAGCTAGCCTACTTCAGCAGTACTGTATCATTTTAATCATTTTAGTCAATAAGATTCTTGCTACGTAAGCTCAACTTTCTGAACATTCGAGACGTGTAGTCCACTTGTCATTCCAATCTCCTTTGCATTAGCGTAGCCTCTTCTGTAGCCTGTCAACTATGTGTCTGTCTATCCCTGTTCTCTCCTCTCTGCACAGACCATACAAACGCTCCACACCGCGTGGCCGCGGCCACCCTAATCTGGTGGTCCCAGCGCGCACGACCCACGTGGAGTTCCAGGTCTCCGGTAGCCTCTGGAACTGCCGATCTGCGGCCAACAAGGCAGAGTTCATCTCAGCCTATGCCACCCTCCAGTCCCTCGACTTCTTGGCACTGACGGAAACATGGATCACCACAGATAACACTGCTACTCCTACTGCTCTCTCTTCGTCCGCCCACGTGTTCTCGCACACCCCGAGAGCTTCTGGTCAGCGGGGTGGTGGCACCGGGATCCTCATCTCTCCCAAGTGGTCATTCTCTCTTTCTCCCCTTACCCATCTGTCTATCGCCTCCTTTGAATTCCATGCTGTCACAGTTACCAGCCCTTTCAAGCTTAACATCCTTATCATTTATCGCCCTCCAGGTTCCCTCGGAGAGTTCATCAATGAGCTTGATGCCTTGATAAGCTCCTTTCCTGAGGACGGCTCACCTCTCACAGTTCTGGGCGACTTTAACCTCCCCACGTCTACCTTTGACTCATTCCTCTCTGCCTCCTTCTTTCCACTCCTCTCCTCTTTTGACCTCTCCCTCTCACCTTCCCCCCCTACTCACAAGGCAGCAATACGCTCGACCTCATCTTTACTAGATGCTGTTCTTCCACTAACCTCATTGCAACTCCCCTCCAAGTCTCCGACCACTACCTTGTATCCTTTTCCCTCTCGCTCTCATCCAACACTTCCCACACTGCCCCTACTCGGATGGTATCGCGCCGTCCCAACCTTCGCTCTCTCTCCCCGCTACTCTCTCCTCTTCCATCCTATCATCTCTTCCCTCTGCTCAAACCTTCTCCAACCTATCTCCTGATTCTGCCTCCTCAACCCTCCTCTCCTCCCTTTCTGCATCCTTTGACTCTCTATGTCCCCTATCCTCCAGGCCGGCTCGGTCCTCCCCTCCCGCTCCGTGGCTCGACGACTCATTGCGAGCTCACAGAACAGGGCTCCGGGCAGCCGAGCGGAAATGGAGGAAAACTCGCCTCCCTGCGGACCTGGCATCCTTTCACTCCCTCCTCTCTACATTTTCCTCTTCTGTCTCTGCTGCTAAAGCCACTTTCTACCACTCTAAATTCCAAGCATCTGCCTCTAACCCTAGGAAGCTCTTTGCCACCTTCTCCTCCCTCCTGAATCCTCCCCCCTCCTCCCTCTCTGCAGATGACTTCGTCAACCATTTTGAAAAGAAGGTCGACGACATCCGATCCTCGTTTGCTAAGTCAAACGACACCGCTGGTTCTGCTCACACTGCCCTACCCTGTGCTCTGACCTCTTTCTCCCCTCTCTCTCCAGATGAAATCTCGCGTCTTGTGACGGCCGGCCGGCCGCCCAACAACCTGCCCGCTTGACCCTATCCCCTCCTCTCTTCTCCAGACCATTTCCGGAGACCTTCTCCCTTACCTCACCTCGCTCATCAACTCATCCCTGACCGCTGGCTACGTCCCTTCCGTCTTCAAGAGAGCGAGAGTTGCACCCCTTCTGAAAAAACCTACACTCGATCCCTCCGATGTCAACAACTACAGACCAGTATCCCTTCTTTCTTTTCTCTCCAAAACTCTTGAACGTGCCGTCCTTGGCCAGCTCTCCCGCTATCTCTCTCAGAATGACCTTCTTGATCCAAATCAGTCAGGTTTCAAGACTAGTCATTCAACTGAGACTGCTCTTCTCTGTATCACGGAGGCGCTCCGCACTGCTAAAGCTAACTCTCTCTCCTCTGCTCTCATCCTTCTAGACCTATCGGCTGCCTTCGATACTTTGAACCATCAGATCCTCCTCTCCACCCTCTCCGAGTTGGGCATCTCCGGCGTGGCCCACGCTTGGATTGCGTCCTACCTGACAGGTCGCTCCTACCAGGTGGCGTGGCGAGAATCCGTCTCCTCACCACGTGCTCTCACCACTGGTGTCCCCCAGGGCTCTGTTCTAGGCCCTCTCCTATTCTCGCTATACACCAAGTCACTTGGCTCTGTCATAACCTCACATGGTCTCTCCTATCATTGCTATGCAGACGACACACAATTAATCTTCTCCTTTCCCCTTCTGATGACCAGGTGGCGAATCGCATCTCTGCATGTCTGGCAGACATATCAGTGTGGATGACGGATCACCACCTCAAGCTGAACCTCGGCAAGACGGAGCTGCTCTTCCTCCCGGGGAAGGACTGCCCGTTCCATGATCTCGCCATCACGGTTGACAACTCCACTGTGTCCTCCTCCCAGAGCGCTAAGAACCTTGGCGTGATCCTGGACAACACCCTGTCGTTCTCAACTAACATCAAGGCTGTGGCCCATTCCTGTAGGTTCATGCTCTACAACATCCGCAGAGTACGACCCTGCCTCACACAGGAAGCGGCGCAGGTCCTAATCCAGGCACTTGTCATCTCCCGTCTGGATTACTGCAACTCGCTGTTGGCTGGGCTCCCTGCCTGTGCCATTAAACCCCTACAACTCATCCAGAACGCCGCAGCCCGTCTGGTGTTCAACCTTCCCAAGTTCTCTCACGTCACCCCGCTCCTCCGCTCTCTCCACTGGCTTCCAGTTGAAGCTCGCATCCGCTACAAGACCATGGTGCTTGCCTACGGAGCTGTGAGGGGAACGGCACCTCAGTACCTCCAGGCTCTGATCAGGCCCTACACCCAAACAAGGGCACTGCGTTCATCCACCTCTGGCCTGCTCGCCTCCCTACCACTGAGGAAGTACAGTTCCCGCTCAGCCCAGTCAAAACTGTTCGCTGCGCTGGCCCCCAATGGTGGAACAAACTCCCTCACGACGCCAGGACAGCGGAGTCAATCACCACCTTCCGGAGACACCTGAAACCCCACCTCTTTAAGGAATACCTAGGATAGGATAAAGTAATCCTTCTCACCCCCCCCCCTTAAAAGATGCACTATTGTAAAGTGGCTGTTCCACTGGATGTCATAAGGTGAATGCACCAATTTGTAAGTCGCTCTGGATAAGAGCGTCTGCTAAATGACTTAAATGTAAATGTAAATGTAGAAGACAAGCGTAGAGAGCTAGAGAAACGAAATGCTGCCAAGGCGCGGATGCAAGTGTATGAGCAAGATGAATACTCAGAGGACGGGAAGAGAACTACTCACTAACTGCAAATCTGTGAAAGAGAAAGAAATCATGCACAGAAGTTGCTCATTTCACAGTCTCTCACCACAACATGTTGTAACAAGCACACAACAAGAAGATGGCACTAAGACCATGGTCAGGTTACTAGTAGATTCCATTAGTGTAAGCCGCCACCCCATACCAGAACCAGTAACATTCAACGGAGAACCACTCTCGTTGACTGACTGGAAGGTCTCTTTTCAGACTCGGATAGACAGGAAGAACATACCAGCAACTGAGAAGATATACAACTTAAGAAAATATGTCAGTGGCCCTGCCAAGAACACCATCGAAAGATACTTTCTGTTAGGAACAGAGTCAGCCTACCATGCTGTGTGGACCATTCTTGAAGAAAGGTACAGAAACAAATTCCTCATCGCCAAGTCCTTCAGAGATAAGCTTAATGCATGGCCTAAGAGGACAATCTTGAACTTAGAGAACTTATAGACTTTATTCCTAGCTGTGAGGCTGCTATGTCTCCGAATAAGGGCCTTGATGTGCTTAATGACTGTAATGAAAACCAAAAGACCCTCAGCTTCCAGATTGGCTAACTTCAAGATGGAATAGAAAGGTCATAGACATCTTTAGAAGAAACTGAGACCTTTCCTAGCTTCAGTCAGTTTCTCACGAGAGAAGCCAAGATCGCTTGCAATCCTGTAACATCCCTTCACGCTGTGAAACCAAGTGAAGATGGGAAACCTAAGACGCCAATGATTCAAAGCCCCGAAGGGTATTTGCAACTAACTCTGATGAGAAAGGTACTGTTACTAGTTGCGTCTTGAGAAGTTCTTGGATAAGTCCACCACAGAGCGACAGAAGTTTGTTCAAGAAAATAAATTGTGCTTCGGCTGTTTAAGGCCTAGACATCGTTCGAAAGATTTTGATAACAGGAACACCTGTGACATCTGTCAGAGGAGGCATTCATCCTGCCTGCACGAAGACCATACTAAATAAATGTCAAGGAATAGGAAGACAGAGCCCCCACAAGATAAGGGAACAAGGGCGTCAAGGATTTCACTACACTCGCATTAACATCTGCTAACCATGTGTATGAGACAAATAAAATTTGATTTGATTTGAGGCCATATCTAACAGATTCGTAAAGGACATTACCAACACTCACACCTCCAAAATCATTCCAGTATGGGTGTCAACCACAAGCGAGCCAGATTGTGAAGTTCTCGTTTATGCACTTCTTGACACCCAGAGCGACACCACTTTTATCCTTGAAGAGACAACAAAAGCTCTCAATACAAGGAAGGAGCGAGTACAACTGAAACTCTCTACAATGGCTTCAAGGAATACTATCATGCCCGGTTAGCAGGTTAGAGGATTTTACTTGGAGAAGAAAATCCTTCTGCCAATGACCAACTCGAGAGACTTTATTCCTGCAAACAGAGATCATATTCCCACTCCAGACACTGCAAGAGCATGGTCTCATCTTGAACACATTGCAGAGGAGATTGCTCCTCAACAGAGCTGTAACAGAACTGCTCCCAAGCTCTCCTTCCAAGATAAATTGTGTCTGCTAAGGGAAATCAGCTTTTTGCTCAGAGAACAGACCTTGGCTGGAGCATAGTCGGCTATGGAAACCCATGTATTGACTATGGCGACGCTAATGGAGTGAGTCATCGGGTTATCGTTAGACATGGCAAGTCTTCTATCCTCTTCCAACCTCACAAATCAAGTACACTGTGTTTGTAGAACACACGTAAGAGAGGTAATCGCAGCTCTAGACATTATCAAGAAGCTTGAATCCGACTTCAACAAGAGACCTGCAGAAGAGGACCTCATATCTCAAGACAATATCCAGTTCCTGAGAAAAATGAAAGTGGGCATCAGACGCAAGGACGATGGACATTACAAGATGCCACTGCCGTTTAAGGAAGAAAGACCCAACTGCTGAACAATAAGACATGTGCAGTTCACCGTCTCAAGTGCTTAGAAAGGAGCCTTCTTTGAAGAGGCCATAGCTTGTGGAGATGCTGAGAAGGTCTCCGAGGAGGAAATTAACAAGCATCCAGCACGGTACATCCTGCACCATGGGGTTTATCACCCACAAAAGCCTGGGAAGATGCAAGTCGTCTTTGACTGCTCAGCAAAGTTGAGAGACATCCTTGCATGACCATCTCCTTACCAGTCCAGAGTTGACAAACACATTGCTGGGTGTCCTTTGCCGTTTCCGTAAGGGTCCAGTCGCAATCATGCCTGACGTAGAGTGCATGTTCCACCAGTTTCATGTGAAAGCAGAAGACCAAGATTATTTGCGGTTCCTTTCGTAGGAGAACAGATATCTAGAATCTCAACCCTCAGTGTTTCGTATGAAAGTCCACTTGTTCTGCGCAGCTTCATCTCCTGGTTGCACCTACTATGGTCTCAAACATCTTGCTGCCGAAGGATGTGGAAGCATCAGCGAGGAGTCTATCCAGTTCATAGAAAGGAACTTTGATGTTGATGATGGGTTGATGAGCGTATCGTCTGAAGCTGAAGCGGCCCAGCTGGTGAAAGATTCAAGGGAGCTTTGCAGCATCTGCAAATCTCCAACAGCAAGGAGGTTATAGCCACAATTCCCAAGGAAGAACGTGCAGAGGGTGCCAAAGACCTGGATATGGCTCTGGGTGAACCACATATGGAGAGAGCGCTTGAGGTACTGTGGTGTGTCACAACAGACGAGTTCCAGTTCAGAGTAGTTATCAAGGAGCGCCCACTCACAAGAAGAGAAGTGTTGTCTACAGTAGCCTCTGTATATGATCCGCTTGGGTTTGTGGCACCCTTTGTCCTAGCAGGGAAGCTTTGTTGACTTTGTTGAGCCATTTTGCCACAACTTTGAAAGTATGCTTGGGGTCATTGTCCATTTGGAAGACCCATTTGCGACCAAGTTTTAACTTCCTGACTGAGGTCTTGAGATGTTGCTTCAGTATATCCACACAAGTTTCCTCCTTCATGTTGCCATCTATTTTGTCAAGTGCACCAGTCCCTCCTGCAGCAAAGCACCAGCACAACATGATGCTGCCACCCCCGTGCTTCACGGTTGTGCTGGTGTTCTTCGGCTTGCAAGCGTCCTCCTTTTTCATTATGGCCAAACAGTTCTATTTTTGTTTCATCAGACCCGAAGACATTTCTCCAAAAAGTACGGTCTTTATCCCAAACTGTAGTCAGGCTTTTTTATGGCGGTTTTGGAGCAGTGGCTTCTTCCTTGCTGAGTGGCCTTTCAGGTTATGTCGATATAGGACTCGTTTTACTGTGGATATAAATACTTTTGTACCCGTTTACTCCAACATCTTCACAAGGTCCTTTTGCTGTTGTTCTGGGATTGATTTGCAATTTTCGCACCAAAGTACGTTCATCTCTAGGAGACAGAACGTGTCTCCTTCCTGAGCGGTATTGTAACGGCTTTCTTCTGTGGACGAAGGATCGGACCAAAGCGCAGCGTGGTTAGTGTTCAACATGTTTAATAAAGCCAATAAACGTGAACACTACAAAATACCAAAACAACAAATTTGAAAAACCGAAACAGTCTTATCTGGTGCATCGACACAAAGACAGAAGACAACCACCCACAAAACCCAACACAAAACAGGCTACCTAAATATGGTTCCCAATCAGAGACAACGATAAACACCTGCCTCTAATTGAGAACCAATCTAGGCAACCGTAGACATACATAAACACCTAGACTGGACAACACCCCATAAACATACAAAACCCCTAGACCAGACAAAAAACACATAAATCCTCCATGTCACACCCTGACCTAACCAAAATAATAAAGAAAACAAAGATAACTAAGGCCAGGGCGTGACAGGTATGATGGCTGTGTGGTCCCATGGTGTTTATACTGGCTTACTATTGTTTGTACAGATGAACGTGGTACCTTCAGTTGTTTGGAAATTGCTCCCAAGGATGAACCAGACTTGTGGAGGTCTACAATGGTTTTCTGAGGTCTTGGCTAATTTCTTTTGATTTTCCCATGATGTCAAGCAAAGAGTCAATGAGTTTGAAGGTAGGCCTTGAAATACATCCACAGGTACACCTCCAATTGAGTTAACTTATGTCAGTTAGCCTATCAGAAGCTTCTAAAAGCCATGACATCATTTTCTGGAATTTTCCAAGCTGTTTAAAGGCACAGTCAACTTAGTGTATGTAAACTTCTGACCCACTGGAATTGTGATGCAGTGAATCATAAATTAAATAATCTGGCTGTAAGCAATTGTTGGAAAAATGACTTGTGTCATGCACAAAGTAGATGTCCTAACCGACTTCCCAAAACTATAGTTTGTTTACAAGAAATGTGTGGAGTGGTTGAAAAACGAGTTTTAATGACTCCAATCTAAGGGTATATAAACTTCCGACTTCAACTGCATATGTGGTTGTATTTTTTATTTTACTTTCACTTAGTTGGCTTAATGCAGCTAGCTAGTTTAGCCTACTCAAACCCCCTTAGCTAGCTGGCTATGGCTATCCAACACTGGAACTCTTCCAAGTCAAGGTAAGCTTTTGGTTTCATTATTCATTTATTGCCACCTGGGCCGTCCGGTGTAACTGTTAAACATGTAAAGCATTTTAGCACACACTTAGTGACGACTGAACAAAAAGAGAAATGCTTCTAATTGTTGAATACTAAATAGTGTCAGTAAAGCTGCCAAATATAGGATTTATTTTGTCAAATTGTTTTGGCAGGTGCATGAAATGGGTTTCCATGGCCGAGCAGCCGCACAGAAGCCTAAGAACACCATGCGCAATACCAAGCGTCGGCTGGAGTGTTATAGAGCTAGCTGCCATTGGACTCTGGAGCAGTGAAAATGCGTTCTCTTCCACCAAGGGGAGGATCATTCAGTGGAACTAAGGGGCATGGTGTTCTTAGGCTTCTGTGCAGCTGCTCGGCCATGGAAACCAATTTCATGAAACTCCAGAGAAATTGTTATTTTGCTTACGTTGCCTCCAGAGGCAGTTTGGAACTCGGTAGTGAGTGTTGCAACCAAGGTCAGACGATTTTTATGCACTACGCGCTTCAGCACTCAGCGGTCCAGTTCTGTGAGCTTGTGTGACCTACTTGCTCCTCAACATTTCCACTTCACAATAACAGCACTTACAGATGACCGGGACAGAAATTTGACAAACTGACTTGCTGTAAAGTTGGCATCCTAAGGCCATTTTACTGCCAATGTTTGTCTATGGATTGCATGGCTGTGGTCTCGATTTTATACACGTCAGCAACGACTGTGGCTGAATTAGCCGAATCCACTCATTTGAAGGGTTGTATAGATACTTTTGTATATACAGTGCATTGGGGAAGTATTCAGACCCCTTGACTTTTTCCACGTTTTGTTTCGTTAGACTTATTCTAAAATGTATTAAATATTTTGTTCCCTTATCAACCTACACACAATACCCCATAAAGAAATGTTTGCAAATGTATAAAAAATAACAAACAGAAATAGCTTATTTACATAAATTGAGCACAGGTGTATCCTGTTTCCATTGATCATCCTTAATTGGACATGATTTGGAAAGGCACACCCAGTTTGGCGGGCGACCAAGCTCTAGGAAGGGTCTTGTTGGTTCCAAACTCCTTAAATTCAAGAATTATGGAGGCCACTGTGTTATTGGGGAATTGTTTTGGGACCCTACGGACAATTCCTTCCTCATGACTTGTCTTTTGCTCTGGCGTGCACTGTCAACTTTTGGACCTTATATAGACAGGTGTGCCTTTCCAAATCATGTCCAATCAATTGAATATACCACAGGTGGACTCTAATCAAGTTGTAGAAGCATCTCAAGGATGATAAATGGAAACAGGATGCACCTAAACTCAATTTCTAGTCTCATAGCAAAGGGTCTGAATACTTATGTAAATAAGGTAACTTTTTTATTTATTTGTATTGGTTTATTTGTATTGGCAAAAAATTATAAGAACCTGTTTTTGCTTTGTCATTGTGAGGTATTGTTAGTAGACTGAGGATTATAAAAATAAAAATAATACTTTTAGAATAAGGCTGTAACGTAAAAGAAAAGAGGAAAAAATCAAGGGGTCTGAATCAGGGATGTCGCTAGGCCTATTCATATTCATTAGCCCCCCCAACTAAATCAATATATCAGTCAATATATTTTCTCAGTGATTTCTTTTTTTTTGTCAACCATTCCGGTGCATCTTAAACTTCTTACCAGGAAGGCACTAGGACCTGGGGAGGCTGCTGCTGCAGAGGGTGCTACACGCCCTTGTGACTGTTAGGCCTACTTGTAGCTAACATTTTGGTTAACGTTAGCTACTTCTGTGGCTTGAGACTGCTAGCTAACAGTAAACGGACAGGAAAAGGCTCTGACAGGACGGATTCATGCAGATAGGCTGCGATGTGAATTGTTGGTAAGTTTGTTAACCAAGATGTTTTTACATGAAGCTGCCTGAAAGTTACAGTGTAACAGACGTTGCGAGCTAGCTGACAGTAACGTTAACGGTGTCTTTTATATTCGACATAAGTTATGTGGCGGCGATATCTAATTAACGTTGTATTTAATGTAGTTTTGCTATCTGTGCCAGGCTATAAATGAGACTGATGACTTAACATCATGCACATGTCTTTTCATACTCAATTGCTTTCATTCAGTGGGCCATTGCAAAACAATTATCAGTAGGTCATGTGTAAAAAAAAGGTGACATAGTATTGATCACAATGTCATTGTATTATCCTCAATTTCTCAACTGTAGGCTAGCTAACGACTAATGTTAGATGGATATACGGAAATTCTTCGGAGGCAGTGCCAGCAGCTCTGTCGAAGGCCAATCCGGTGAGAAAGGAAGATTTTACCAGTTCAAACCAACAAATTAAAACTTAAACTGATTAATCACCTATTAAGCCTTGAGTTATTGTAAATATGAGTTTGAAACACAGCAGACAAGAATGAGGGAAAGAAGCTTAAGTTTGTCAGGGCTGAGGGAGCATGTCTGATGAAGTTTAGTGATAAAAAAGCGAGTAGATGTTTAAGCTTTCAGTTAAATTTGTACAGCATTTGAGAGCATATGTTTTACTTTTGTTAGGCATAAATAAATGATGTTCATGATTAAAGGTTAATGCAGAAAGAGAGGCTTCTGTGCAATGCAGCGATCAACATGTGAGCTGTATAAGTGAGAGTATGCCCAGACACCCCCCCTAAAAGAGGCTTATCCCCCCTATCCATGAATGACTATCCATTGATGATCCAAAATGGCGTAGCAGTCAGACGTCTTTGTCCTGTCCTGTCCCTTGTATATATCGTTTTACATCTTTTTCGTCGCATATCCTTTCAAATATTTTGCTAAACCGCAACATCTAAATACTCTCCTGCAACCCGCCTCACCCAATGTGGCGTGGATCTGCTTTTTTTTCCTAAAGTATTTATATTTACTTCGGATCCGGAATCCCTCAACTGAAGCTAGCCAGCTAACTACCAGCTATCAGTCAGCAAACCATTGCCTGCGGTCATCAGCTAACCTTCAGGTCGGAAAACTCTCGTCAGTTTGAAGAACGTGATTCTAACCAGAGCATAACGGACCTGTTATTTTTATCCCCGGATTCCTACCGCAAACTGAACATTTTAATCTGGATCTTCACAACTAGCTAACCGCAATCCCAGATGACTACTCCTGGCTAGCGTTTCCATCCCAAAGCAAGCACCAATTAGCTTGAAACTAGCCCGGCCAGGGCTCCTGTGCTACCACCAAAGTATACTCCTGGGGTCATGGAACCCCGCAGATCCCCACGACTGGAATACCAACATAATCTGCCCGAGGACTCCAACAGGCCCCTCAGGCGTGACGCCCGCTGAAGGCCCATTTTGCTAACCAGCTAGGCCTGCTAGCTACCTAGAGCTACTTGGAACCCTACTAATTCCATGACTGGTCTATCGACATCACCGCAAGAAGAGGCAAAAACAGACTCACCCCCATCGCAACGTCCCCCAAAGACTAACTTTCTAGCCCCTGCTATCTGCTTGCTTGCTAACCCGGTCTGCTAACTCTTGCTAACTGCTTGCTTGCTAACCCGGTCTGCTAACTGCTTGCTAACCCGGCCTGCTAACTGCTAGCTTGCCTGCCCGGTCTGAAACTGCTAGCCCATGCTAACTGCTTGCTTGCTAACCCGGCCTGCTAACTGCTAGCTTGCCCTGGTCTATTAGCTGCTAGCTTGTTTAGCCCCGGGCCTACTAACTGTTAGCTTGTTAGCCTGCTAACTGTCTGAATCGCCGTGTCCCCAGCCAGCCCAACCACTCACTGGACCCATATGTTCACTTGGCTACGCATGCCTCTCTCTAATATCAATATGCCTTGTCCATTACTGTCCTGGTTAGTGATTACTGTCTTATTTCACTGTAGAGCCTTTAGCCCTGCTCAATATGCCTTAACCAACCATATTGTTCCACCTCCTACATATACGATGACATCACCTGGTTTAAACATCTCTAGAGACTATATCTCTCTCTTCATTACTCAATGCCTATTTTACCTCCAATGTACTCACATCCTACCTTACCTTTGTCTGTACACTATGCCGTGAATCTATGCTATCGTGCCCAGAAACATGCTCCTTTTACTCTCTGTTCTGAACGTGCTAGACGGCCAGTTCGTATAGTCTTTAGCCGTACCCTTATCCTATTTCTCCTCTGTTCCTCTGGTGATGTGGAGGTTAATCCAGGTCCTGCAGTGCCTAGCTCCACTCCCACCCCCCAGGTGCTCTCATTTGTTGACTTCTGTAAACGTAAAAGCCTTGGTTTCATGCATGTTAACATTAGAAGCCTACTCCCTAAGTTTGTTTTACTCACTGCTTTAGCACACTCTGCCAACCCAGATGTCTTAGCCGTGTCTGAATCCTGGCTTAGGAAAACCACCAAAAACCCTGAAATCTCTATTGCTAACTATAACGTTTTCCGCCAAGATAGAACTGCCAAAGGGGACAGTGTTGCAATCTACTGCAAAGATAGCCTGCAGAGTTCTGTCCTACTATCCAGGTCTGTACCTAAACAATTTGAGCTTCTAAATTCACCTTTCCAGAAACAAGTCTCTCACTGTTGCCGCTTGCTATAGACCTCCCTCTGCCCCCAGCTGTGCCCTCGATACCATATGTGAATTGATTGCCCCCATCTATCTTCTGAGCTCGTGCTACTAGGTGACCTGAACTGGGACATTCTTAACACCCCGGCCATCCTACAAACTAAACTTGATGCCCTCAATCTCACACAAATGATCAATGAACCTACCAGGTACAACCCCAAATCAGTAAACACGGGCACCCACATAGATGTCATCCTAACTAATTCGCCCTCCAAATACAACTCTGCTGTTTTCAATCAAGATCTCAGCGATCCCTGCCTCATTGCCTGCATCCGTAATGGGTCTGCGACAAAACGACCACCCCTCATCACTGTCAAAAGCTCCCTGAAACACTTCTGCGAGCAGTTCTTTCTAATCGACCTGGCCGGGGTATCCTGGAATGACATTGACCTCATCCCGCCAGTAGATGATGCCTGGCTATTCTTTAAAAGTGCCTTCCTCACCATCTTAAATAAGCATGCCCCTCTCAAAAAATAGGAATAGATATAGTCCTTGGTTCACTCCAGACCTGTCTGCCCTTGACCAGCACAAAAACATCCTGTGGCATTCTGCATTAGCATCGAATAGCCCCCGTGACATGCAACTTTTCAGGGAAGTTAGGAACAAATATACACAGGCAGTTAGAAAAGCTAAGGCAAGCTTTTTCAAACAGAAATTTGCATCCTGTAGTACTAACTCAAAAAGGTTCTGGGACACTAAAGTCCATGGAAACACTGTCACCAGAATAATTGAGCACCTCCTCCCAGCTGCCCACTGCTCTGTCAAGGCTCCACAGAAACCCGCCAAAGCTCCCACCATTTCTCCTTTACCCAAACACTGTCACCACTGATAAATCCACAATCTATAATTGAGAATTTCAATAAGCTGTTTCTCTTTCGGTCTGAGGCCATGCTTTCCACATGGCTACCCCTACCCCGCCAAGTCAACTGCCCGGCACCCTCCAGCTGAATGCGTGCACCCGCCAAAGCTCCCACCATTTCTCCTTTACCCAAATCCAGATAGCTGAGGTTCTAAAAGAGCTGCAAAATCTGGATAATTCAGTGTGTCAAATTGGAGGGCCTGTTGTCCAGACCTCTGACAGTCTCTATGGGTGTGCAACAGGGTTAAATTCTCGGGCCAACTCTCTTTTCTGTTTACATCAATGATGTTGCTCTTGCTGCTGGTGATTCTTTGATCCACCTCTACGCAGACGACACCATTCTGTATACTTCTGGCCCCTCCTTGGACACTGTGTTAACTAACCTCCAGACGAGCTTCAATGCCATACAACTCTCCTTCCGTGATGCCATACAACTGACCATCCTACCGATCCTCGACTTCGGTGATGTCATCTATAAAATAGTCTCCAACACTACTCAACCGACTGGATGCAGTCTATCACAGTGCCATCTGTTTTGTCACCAAAGCCCCATACACTACCCACCATTGCGAACTGTACGCTCTCGTTGGTTGGCCCTCGCTTCATACTCGTCGCCAAACCCACTGGCTACAGCTTATCTACAAGTCTCTGCTAGGTAAAGCCCCACCTTATCTCAGCTCACTGATCACCATAGCAGCACCCATTCGTAGCACGCGCTCCAGCAGGTATATCTCACTGAATACTTTTTGAAAGGTACGGTATACACAAGGAGCAAAGTTATCATGCTGTTTTATATGGCTGCTATGAAAGTGAACTGTGTTTGCATGGGATCAGGGGTGTATTCATTCCACCGATTCTTATGAAAAACATTTCTTAATCGGAAGCAAAAGAAACGGGGATAAACATACCTGGATTTATGCAATAGAAACTTATTTGCAACTGTTGGACTAATGACTACACCCTTGATCAGCTAGATGCAGGCAAGTGTGTGCAAGGCGGTATTGAATGTGTCAGTGTCTGTCACCTTGATTACTCAAAATTCTCTCAACCTGTGCACCTACGCTGTAAACTTGAATTCATAGACTAGGTTGTAGCATGGTGGGTACAGGGAAAATTTGAGTATCATGTGGTAGCCTAAACCTATCAATGTTACTTTGAGCTGGGTGAATGGAATATGAATGACAGTCACCCAATATGCTGTAATAGAAATAAGGCCATGCTCATAAAAAAATAAGTAAATGGCACCGACCACTACTGGTGTGTTATAAGATAGAATTTTATAATGTATGTGGTATGCTTTTCTGACAATTAAAGGAAAGGTTGAACAATATATATTCCAGAAATCTAACAACATAGATTGATTATCTTGCATTTAAATTGCCTTCATGCAAAAGTTTAAAAAAATAGTATAATAGACTTCCATTTTCACAATTTGAATTACATTGATCAAAAACTCATATACCAACAATACATTGCAATACAATACTATACGTCATTGATATCAAGAAAAACACAGCCTGCTGTTGGCGAATCAGGTAAGTAGGTACTAAAGTGCCCAAAGAGTTTTGTCATGTTATGTTGCTAGCCGATGATTTAAAAAAAATTAAGATAACAGCTACAGTGGTTCCTCCTTTAAAAGTTGCGATCTTGCACAGCGGGACTTATAGGTACCCAGCGTCATGGCTTCATTGCTCCAGACCACCACAAGGGGGAGTAAGAGCACCCATTATGCATTTGGGTCCAAAGTTTTTTTTTTACCAATCATATCAAGTGGTTCCAATGACGAATTTGAAGCTAGCCACCCGTCCTTGGGGCTTTCTTCAACAAAGATGGCTGACAAAACATTACGATGGAACCAAATGTAAGTAGTTCTAACATTTTAACGAGTCAAGCAAAACATGTACAACTGAGAGGAATATGTTAGTTAATGTAGAGACAAACGTTTGTGCATTATTTTTTTGTCATAAAATTAATTTACGAAAATCACTATTTAGCAAGTTATCTGACTAGCTAACATTAGCTAATGTTATGACAGGATAATTCATTTGTAATTCATGTTGTTTAATGTTTTAGGAACTCCTGAGAAAACCATCAAAGCAGGTTGTCATCTTGTGAAACAGTGGAAATATAGAATCTAGCTAGCTAAAGCATTTACTGCAAATTGAATGTACAATTGTGTAAGCTTGCCTTGCAATGCAGCTGAAGTAACATAGCTAGCTAACTATTTAGTTGCTTATTGTGTAGTGGAGGATAAAAAATAACTGTATGCCTATGGATGTATAGCTAGCTACAGTATGTAGCCAATCTGTGTATGGACCCTAAAACGTTAAGTTCTGAACTAATATTCATGCCAATCTATGAACCTCAGCTATCATAGTTGAGTGGCATTAATGAAGCCTATGGATAGAATAGTATATAATGACTTTATTGTGCCAAGGATGCAAGCCCTATATACATGTACTGTATATAGATTCCCACATTGTAACCTGTACGTTGAATATATTCACAGTTCAGGTACTCTTCCTTGGCAAATAAAGGTGCAGTTCAATAATTCAATAATTCCTGTCATTCTTAGACTAGCTAAATGGTATAGTCGTTGTGCATTCTCAATGGACATTGGGGTGCTTTCGTAAATTCGCTTTGGCTATCTATAGGCTGGATATAGAAGAACGAGTAGAACGAGTCAAAATTCACCCAAGGCTGAAAAACGGCTTAAGAACGTTGGCTAAGCTGAAACACTAGCGCGAGCCCATAGCAAATGAATGGAAGCGAACGAGCCTGTTTTGACTGGAGTGATGCTTAGAATTCCATTTTGTCTAAATGGCACAAAAAAAATGTATCCTTTTATTATTTCACCACTACAATCTGTTCTTCGGACGAAACTGGGAAAAAAACAACTTGTGTAGAAAGTAAGCATCCACACCTCAATGGTGTCAACTGTGCTTGTCTGCGTAATGAGAAAGGAAAAATACAAACTTGACTATTTCTGGTCTAGCGATCAATGACAAACAAGCTCGCTGCCCAGACTTACATAATTACAAAGAGGAGATTTTCCTGATTAAAATTATGCCTGACTTGAAAAAATCTAAATATACACAGTGAGATATTTGACGAAATAGATCGGCATGCCTCTCCATAGGAAAACAATGGGGGGAGCTCAACAATTGTTTACAGACAGATTATTTCACCTAGAATTCACTGTATCACAATTCTAGTGGGTCAGAAGTATGCATACACTAAGTTGACTGTGCCTTTAACCTGTTAGTCCTATAGGGGCAGTATTTCATTTTTGGGTAAAAAGACGTGCCCGTTTTAAGCGCAATATTTTGTCACGAAAAGATGCTCGAATATGCTTGGAATTGATAGTTTTGGAAAGAAGACACTCTTACGTTTCCAGAACTGCAAAGATTTTCACTGTGAGTGCCCTAGAACAAATGCTTCGGGCAAAACCAAGATGTTTGACCGACCAGGAAATGAACAGGATTTCTGAGGCTACGTTTTCCATGATCGCCTTATATGGCTGTGAATGCGACAGGAATGAACGGACACTTTGTCTTGTTTCCCCAAGGTCTCTGCAGCATTGTGACGTATTTGTAGGCATATCATTGGAAGATTGACCATAAAGACTACAATTGCCAAGTGTCCCGCTTGGTGTCTGCGTGGCAATTGGTGCGCAAAAGTCAGCTCCCAGTATTTTTCCATTCGAATCAGAGAACAAAGCTTGCTTCAAGGACTGGGGTTTCAATGGAGAGATATATGACAAACCACCTTCAGGATTGATTCAAACAACGTTTTCCATGTTTCAGTCGATATTATGGAGTTATTTCGGATAAAAGTTCGACGTGTAGGTGACTGAATTTTCGGTTAGTTTCGGTAGCCAAATGCATAGTAACAAAACGGAACGATGTGTCCTACACAAGAATCTTTCAGGAAAAACTGGACATCTGCTATGTAACTGAGAGTCTCCTCATTGAAACATCTGAAGTTCTTCAAAGGTAAATTATTTTATTTGATTCCTTGGCTGGTTTTTGTGAATATGTTGCGTGCTAAATGCTAACGCTAAATGCTAAGCTAGCTATCACCACTCTTACACAAATTATTGATTTTCTCTGGTTCAAAAGCATATTTTGAAAATCTGAGACGACAGGATTGTTAAGAAAAGGATAAGCTTGAGAGCAGGCATATTTATTTCATTTCATTTGCGATTTTTAGAAATCGCTAACATTGCGTTATGTTAATGAGCTTGAGGCTGTAGTAACGATACCGCATGCGGGATGGGGCGGACTATGAGGTTAAACAGCTTGGAAAATTTCAAACAATTATGTCATGGCTATAGAAGCTTTTGATAGGTTAATTGACATAATTTGAGTCAATTGGAGGTGTACCTGTGGATGTATTTCAAGGCCTACCTTCAAACTCAGAGCATCTTTGCCTGACAATAGTACGCAAGTATAAACACCATAGGACCACGCAGCCATCATACCGCTCAGGAAGGAGACACATTCTGTCTCCTAGAGATTAACGTACTTTGGTGCAGAAAGTGCAAATCAATCCCAGAACAACAGCAAAGGACCTTGTGAAGATGCTAGAGGAAAGCAGGTACAAAAGTATCTATATCCACAGTAAAACGAGTCCTATATCAACATAAAAAGGCCGCTCAGCAAGGAAGAACCCACTGCTCCAAAACCGCCATGAAAATGCCAGACTACGGTTTGCAACTGCACATGGGGAGAAAGATCGTACTTTTTGGAAAAATGTCCTCTGGTCTGATGAAACAAAAATAGAACTGTTTGGCCATAATGACCATCATTATGTTTGAAGGACACCATCCCAACCGTGAAGCACGGGGGTGACAGCATCATGTTGTAGGGGTGCTTTGCTGCAGGAGGGACTGGTGCAATTCACAAAATAGATGGCATCATGAGGAAGGGAAAATCATGTGGATATCTCAAGACATCAGTCAGGAATTTAAAGCTTGGTTGCAAATGGGTCTTCCAAATGGACAATGACCCCAAGCATACTTCCAAAGTTGTGGCAAAATGGTTTAAGGACAACAAAGTCAAGGTATTGGAGTGGCCATCACAAAGCCCTGACCTCAATCCTACAGAAAATTTGTGGGCAGAACTGAAAAAGTGTGTGTGAGCAAGGAGGCCTACAAACCTGACTCAGTTACAACAGCTCTGTCAGGAGGAATGGGCCAAAATTCACCCAACTTATTGTGAAAAGCTTGTGGAAGGCTACCTGAAAAATTTGACCCAAGTTAAACAATTTAAAGGCAATGCTACCAAATACTAATTGAGTGTATGTAAACTTCTGAACCAGTGAGAATGTGATGAAAGAAATTAAAATTGAAATAAATCATTATCTCTACTATTATTCTGACATTTCACATTCTTTAAATAAAGTGGTGATCCTAACTGACCTAAAACAGGGATTTTTTTACTTGATTTTTTAAATTGATGATACAGATTTTTTTTTTTTAATCACTCGGTATGATGTGGGTCTTTACGGACTTACGTGGACAGTGGCTTCACTCCTGCTGTGTGTTCACTCGTGTGTTCTCTTGACGTCACTTTTCCTAACACTTTTTGACATAACTTCGGTCAAATTCTGATCAAATATAAATCTCTCCTAAAATGCAAATGTAACGTGATATGTTGTATTGGGACATTTAGTTGGAAGGATGAAACCAATCAGAATGTTTAACAGTAACCTAATTCTGCAATCTTCCCTTTAATTAACAGGTATTATTCTTATTATTATTCCCTTATTCGTCCACGTAAAAGTATACTGTTTGATATCTGTGAGATCACACAGTCTTCACACAGGCGGCGGAAGAAGTTATGAGAGTGTACAAAGTACCCTCCATTTATGTGGACAATTGATTATCTCGTGGCCTGCCATGTCACAATACAGGCGATGAACGGGGCTGACCAGCCCCAGGAACTATTCCTTCACCGGAGCCAATCACAGCTCTCCAGACAGGAGGCCTCACCTCTTCCTGTCCAGGACTATAAACTGAATATGCTAACACCACTCCTTGTGTTCTGACGGCAACCAGCCATATGGTTGCTGTCATTTATAAACTACAACATCATTCATGGACCACCTCCCCGCTGGGACCTTGAGATACTGGACTCCTTTGTTTTGATCTCTACCCCATGGAGAGTTCCCTGAAGACTTGGTTCCAGACAGGACATACATAAGAGTATCCAGCTCTATCTCACCTATCTTTTCCCTGATTTGAAAGTGTAAGCTGTATATGTTATTTTATTATTACTATCTACAGTATATTTCTCCTGTAATCCCTTCCTTGTTTCATTCTGAAATATCAAGAATGACTGTCTGTTTGATGTTAGGCCCTCTAATCCCCATTCGCTGTTTGTGATTGATTCTGAAGCTTATCACATTAGTATTTAATTTTGACATCACAATCTCCTTTATTCATTCATCACGTACATTCATTGCTTTACCGTAGTATCTCTAAATACATTTTTGTTTTATAAAACACTGTCTCCACTGTCTTCAAGAATGCATTTCCATGTCATTTTACGACCTTAAAAAAACTATAATTATAAGTTAATCAGAATTATAAGTTAACCGTAGTTGTAATTGTAACAATTTTTTTGTTTCTTGCTGACTCAATAGCAAGTGGTAACCCGTTAATAATTTCATAGTTATAAGTGTACACTCCCTTACACAGGCGTAAAATTAATGCTTGAGCGGGGTCACCACATCTGTTTTTTAGGGTAAAAGGAAGATAGGTTGAAGATACTGTATCCCTGAAAACCAGATGTTTCCGGTTTCTCTAGACACATTGGAGGGTGGGGTTGAGGCTAGATTTAGGATTGAGCCGGTATGTGGATATTAAGATAGGGTTAGGACTGAGGCTAGGATTAGGGTTGAGGTTTCAATAGACGCTCCCGATCAATGCAAGCCTACACCTAAACATGTGAAATGAACTCTTCACAGTGAAATCCTGGTCCCACAGAGAACAAGGCCTTTCTTCCATAGAAAACCATTACCTACAGCTCTCACATAACCATGACGTACCCATGGACTGCAATTGAGCTAGCTAACTGTCCTTCAACACAACCCACCATGACCTTAAAGGGGTGCCCTGTGTTGAGATTCAGTTTACTGTGGCAACAGGAAATGACATGATGCTTCATTCTCTCCCTGCAGTTGCACAAAAATACTGTTTTCTATCCTCTGTAGAACTGTCAATTCTTAACATAAAGACTTTCCATTGTTAAAGAGTGTCCACAGGAGGCCACACATTGAATTTCAATTGCAGGAAGTGACATAATTGGGGGTCATGAGGGAGGTTTTGAAGGGTTAAACATGTTGAATCTTCCCAAATTGTACATATTTGTGATCGGGGGACCATCAACCCAAAAGTATTTTTGACCTATGTTGGACACAATGTTCTTGCAGTTCTAGAAGCTAAAAGCCTTATTATAATTAATTCTGAGGAGGATATTGGTAAAAATAAATACTCTGCCTGCCTGTCTGTCTGTCTTTCACCAATTTACCCATTGGGGTGAAAGAAGGGGGATGAGAGAGAAGAGGAGGGGGATGAAGAGAAGGTAGAGAGAAAGAGACGCATCGAGGCAAGGAGAAATAGAGGGAGGGAGGATTAGAGAATAGAGATAGGGAGAGAGAAAGAGATGTTTGTCTGTGAGTCATTTTTCCCATTGAATGCAATGTATTGACATATGCATCAATTAGTTAACACATTTTCCCATTGACTGCCAATGTAATTGACATAAGCATCAATTGGTTGACACTCATATTTACCCATTGACTGGAATCTTCTGGTCATGTGCATCAACCTTGTGACACTTATTTTCCCATTGAAAATAATGTATTGACATAGACTGGCTTTCGAAAGTATTCACCCCCTTGGCATTTTTCCTATTTTGTTGCCTTAAAACCTGGCATTAAAATAGATGTTGGGGGGTGTTGTACCATTTGATTTACACAACATGCCTACCACTTTGAAGATGTAAAATGTTTTTTATTGTGAAACAAGCAAGAAATAAGACACAAAAAAACAGAACTTGAGCGTGCATAACTATTCACCCCCCCAAAGTCAATACTTTGTATAGCCACCTTTTGCAGCAATTACAGCTGCAACTCTCTTGGGATATGTCTCTATAAGCTTGGCACATCTAGCCACTGGGATTTTTGCCCATTCTCCAAGGCAAAACTGCTCCAGCTCCTTCAAGTTGGATGGGTTCTGCTGGTGTACAGCTATCTTTAAGTCATACCACAGATTCTCAATTGGATTTAGGTCTGGGCTTTGACTAGGCCATTCCAAGACATTTAAATGTTTTCCCATAAACATCTTGAGTGTTGCTTTAGCAGTATGCATAGGATCACATCTAAGACACAGTATGCTTCCATCATTCCTTCAATTCTGACCAGTTTCCAGTCCCTGCCGATGAAAAACATGATGCTGCCACCACCATGCTTCACTGTGGGGATGAGGTTTTCAGGGTGATAAGAGGTGTTGGGTTTGCGCCAGACATAGCTTTATCTTGATGGCCAAAAAGCTCAATTTTAGTCTCATCTGACCAGAGTACATTCTTCCATATGTTTGGGGAGTCTCCCACATGCGTTTTGGCGAACACTTTAACAATGGCTTTTTTTCTGGCCACTCTTCTGTAATGCCCAGCTCTGTGGAGTGTACGGCTTAAAGTGGTCGTATGGACAGATACTCCAATCTCCGCTGTGGAGCTTTGCAGCTCCTTCAGGGTTATCTTTGGTCTCTTTGTTGCCTCTCTGATTAATGCCCTCCTTGCCTGGTCTGTGAGTTTTGGTGGGCGGCCCTCTATTGGCAGGTTTGTTGTGGTGCCATATTCTTTCAATTTTTTTAATAATGGATTTAATGGTTCTCCGTGGGATGTTCAAAGTTTCAGATATTTTTTTATAACCCAACCCTGATCTGTACTTCTCCACAACTTTGTCCCTGATCTGTTTGGTGCCCCTTGCTTAGCAGTGCCCCTTGCATGGCAGTGTTGCAGACTCTGGGGCCTTTCAGCACAGGTGTATATATACTGAGATCATGTGACAGATCATGTGACACTTAGATTGCACACAGGTGGACTTTATTGAACTAATTAGGTGACTTCTGAAGGTAATTGGTTGCACCAGATCTTATTTAGGGGCTTCATAGCAAAGGGGGTGAATACATATGCACGCACCACTTTTCCGTTTATTTATTATTATTTATTTATTTAATTATCTTCACTAATTTGGACTATTATGTATATGTCCATTACATGAAATCCAAATAAAAATCTATTTAAATTACAGGTTGTAATGCAACAAGAATAAGAAAAATTATGATGAATAATTTTGCAAGGCACTGTAAGTGTCATTTAGTTAACACATTTTTTCCCATTGACTGCAAATTTAATTGACATAAGCATCAACCCTGTGACACATCTCACATTGACCCCCTATCACTATAGCTCTACTGAGCCACTCTCTTCCTCCCATGATTGCAAACCAATGGAAGCAATAGGATTCAATAACAGTTTTCTTTTTCACTGAATTGTTTTCTAGTCGATGATGAAACAAATATGTGGTACGTGGAACCATGATTGTAGAACAAAATACAAAAGCACCTTTAAAACATCTTGGCTCACCACTTACCGAAACAGTTTTAGATTGAATAAGATTTCACATTCACAAAGCAATTGGCCCGCAGTTAGGAACCGTTTAGTTAAATGAAACTGCTGGGTAGGCGGTCGCATTATGCCATTTGTGGAGGATATTACCATAATTTAAGAACAGTACAGACCTGATTGCCTCGGTACACTGTCTGTCGAGGTACATTTCCTGACGTGCTACCTTTGTTAAAACTTAAATTATTTTATTGCATTTGTATTCAACTATCTATAGGCCTAAACCCTCATATGACTGAATACCATTTAGCTTACAATCAAACTGAGACAGATTTGAATTCTAATCTGTATGTAATTACCTTTCCAGAAACGCAAATATCAAGCATGTGCATGTGAGTAACACGAAACTAAGTCTCCAATGACAAAGCATTAATTGTGAATATGCACTGTCAAATGTCATGTCAGGGTTGAGCCTGAACCCTCAGTTCAACCTATTTAATAATCAATGCCAATAAACCACGCTAATATCGCCGTATTTAATACTCAATAGGCAAACACTTCTTCACCTTTAACATACCACCTTTGAAAATCAACTGGTAATTAATTCCTAACATTTGTTAGAAATTGCCTCAGTGCTCAATATGCCCGGTCCTTTCAGTTAGCCGCCAGTCGCTTGTAGCAGCCAGGGGATGAGTGAGGCGTTAATGATGCTTGGTACACTACAGATATGCTTGCTGCTGTAGCCTGGCACAGCACAACCCAGGCCAGCGTTCTCTAATTAAATGCTACATACTGTATGCCATCATTACTGCTGGGAGAGGGAGCTAGCTCATCTGGGGCCTTCATATCATGACAGCAGGGGTGTTTTCCACTCCTTTAACTTTCAACTAGGTACTTCACACAGAACACTGAACACAAGCCACAACAGTCTTTATTTTTCTAACCACTCAAAACTATGATTTGTTTCTAATGGTTTGAAATGTACTGCTTACTTAGTATATATGGGGATATCACGACCACAGATCAGTTATCAAATATTGGATGATTGCTGGCCTCCCAACCCTTCGCCTTTAGGGCCAAT
This sequence comes from Oncorhynchus nerka, assembly GCF_034236695.1. Lineage (NCBI taxonomy): Eukaryota > Metazoa > Chordata > Actinopteri > Salmoniformes > Salmonidae > Oncorhynchus > Oncorhynchus nerka. The sequence continues at coordinate 39,276,933 of NC_088408.1, forward strand.
TGTTTCCTCTTGTGTGATAGTCCATTGTTTGCCGAACCCTACTTATGTACCTCAGACAGACATTGTCTGGAACGTCACGAGTCAAGATCCACAGATCCTCTTTTTTTCATATTTCGCCTATCATCATCTCCATCTCAGCATAGAATATCAGTGACACTTGGATAACGATAAGCAGACAAAATAGATAATATTATTCATGAAGATTTGCTGCCCTCTGAACTACATTGTTTATGAGAGAAAAGGGACGCTCGTTCTTGATGGTGCACTTCAATGGACATCACAAATCCTCTAGGCCGATTGTCCTAATGCAGGGGAAAGAGTGGGAAGATTTCTTCTCTCATGATGATGGCCTCAGCCTCACACAGCTGTCATTGGTGTTCTTCTCATTAAAGATTAACAGGATTCTGTGCATAACGGTGTACACAGGTTGCCCCTTATGACTTTTTAGTAAAAAAAAAGAAAGAAGATGTCCCTTTCATGTTTCCTGAGACCAAAAGCATGGATAGGACCCACTGGCTCCACCTCCCTCACGCTCTCTGTCATTTCCTTTGTGGCTGGACAATGAAAAGTGTCTTAGATGTGAAATTCGAGATGTAACAAACAATGTCGCCGGGTCTCCTTTTTCTGGCACTATCTCCACCAGCCGATCGAGGAAACAAAGGGAGGATTAACGTTTTAAAAGATTTAAACAGCAGTGTTTCTACTCGGCCATATTTGATCTAATCCCCCCGTTTGAGTTTCCATTTCAGCCTCGCTCATCGAGTCATTCTTTTCAGACCAACAGAACATGCTGAATCTTTATTTCATTCATCCCCTCTCACTCCCTTTTTTCAATCCCCGATTGTGTCCCTCTATAGGTCGAGTTCATTTTGGTGCTCTTAAATGATTGGGGAGTTTTGTAAAACTAGAAATACAGAGTTCTTTTTCACAGCAAAACAAACTAAACTGCCAATGTCAACCTTGAAGGTAAATTGCTCCTCCTCCACGTTGACATGAATGGCACATCTGCATTGATAATGCCAGTTTCAAAGCACTGTACTGTAACTCTGGGAAATGACAACAGCAACTCAGCTGGCAATCTTCACAAATAAACTCATCTTAAAATGCTGGTAAAATGTTTTTCACATTGACTATGTCAGCATATTAATAGCATTGACATGGAAATATGTCAATGACATCGTTCAGCTGGTGGCCAGTGGGCACATTGCAATTGGTATTCTCTGATATGGTACAGTATGTCATACATAGGAATGAGAAACATGTTGGTCAATTATACTACGCCCATCCAACCATATCACATGACATAAATCGTTTCAGATGTTGGTCAATTATACTACATCCATCCAACCATATCACATGACATAAATTGTTTCAGATAGGCTCATTATGGAAATGCACAGGTAGTAAAACCGACGATAACGTGACATTAAAAGACAGGGTGAGAAGCTCTGGAGAAAAAAACCGCCTCCTACCCTAAGAACAGTCACTTTAACAGAATAAAGATCCTGCAAGCAGAGGGAGAAGGCATTCGGCCAGGCAATTGCTTGTCAGCCTACACGTATGTGGCATTTCACGAAATTGGCAAACTGATTTCCATAGGCTCCATTTCTCAACCTGGCCCCGGTAATAATTATAGGAAATGTTTCCTGTGCATGCACACCCATGGAGAGCCTGCTATGTGTTCCCAGCCTGTCGTCTGACAGCCACGAAGCTCGTATTAAAAACAAGTTGCCAGTCTGAAAGAAGACTCATATGGGTTGGTGGATACGCCAGCCAGCCGCACCCTGAAAATGCTCTGGAGATAATAATTGGACCCAGCTAGCTGGGAATTCAGCTCCGGCACATTTATATCCAAATGTGGTGAATTGTGAGTGGCTGGTGCTAGATTGCCTTGGATATAATCTCTGCGGAGGTTGAAAGAAGGCTCCAGAACATGGGCTGATGGAGAGACCGACAGGTTCCAGGTAATAGACATTGATTAGGAGGACAGTAAGGCACTCAACCACCAGTACTGAGGATACCTGTGCTGGACCAGTCAATATCAAACCATCTTGGGGAAAGCATCCCAAACCAATCAATCAATGGGTAAAGTATTCAATCAAGGAGCTGATGACATGAGTTCAGATCACTTTCCTGAATCAACATCATTTGTCACCCAGGTCATGTTTTGCTGGAACGAGAATTGACATTTATTTAATCTGAGCAGCAGGACGTCAGTGCTCGTTGGTAGAGGACCATATTGTGCCAATGGTGTGTGGAGATGACGTCTGTCTGTTTTTCGTGTGCATGTAGCAGTGTGTGTATCAATGTCAGTATGCAGCATAGGTCTCTGGGGAGTACAATGACACTCCCCATTGTTCTAAATTACACTGAACAAAAATAAAACGCAACATGCAACACTTTCAAAGATTTTACTGAGTTACAGTTCATATAAGGAAATCATTTATTAGGCCTTAAATCAACATCAATGAATTCCTAATCTATTGATTTTACATTCATTGGAATGCAAGTATATGCATTTGTTGGTCACAGATGACTTTTGAAAAGAAAGTAGGGGTGTAGATCAGAAAACCAGTCGGTATCTGGTGTGACCAACATTAGCCTCATGCAGCGCGGCATAGAGTTAATCAGGCTGTTGGTTGTGGCCTGTGGAAAGTTGTTATATTCCTCTTCAATGGCTGTGCAAAGTTGATGAATATTGGTCAGAAACTGGAACACGCTGTCGTACACGTCGCTCCAGAGAAAATTTGAGAGAAATAAGCTTTGTAGGGATAGAACATTACTGGGATCGTTTATTCAGCTCATGAAACATGGGACCAACACTTTACATGTTGCATTTATATTTTTGTTAAGTGTATATACATTTTACAGACACAGTATATTTGAAATCTTTATTTCTTTCTTTATTTTTTGCACCCTTCAGCTATCCTGAATCCCTCTCATCTATCTCTAGAAACCATCAATTTTTTATTACTAATTGCCATAACTGTGCTGTAATGTTTAATAAATGTTCTGAAACCTTCTATTCTCAGAGTTTGTACAGATTGTAAATTAAAGATACCATTTTTGCTAAGAGTATTATCATGTTATTGATCAGTTGACTATGACTTTTCAAAATCACCCAGCAGTGCTATTTGCAGAATTAGCTCCAGGTAAACATTGCGGCCATTCCTGATCCTGCGAATAAAAACAAGCTACATAAGGGAAGTCCCTAAACAAGTGATCTAATGATTATGTCTCTTCGCAGCAAAATCTGCAGAGCTGGAAAGGTGCATTCGGAAAGTATTCAGACCCCTTGACTTACTGCCTTATTCTAAAATTGATTAAATTGTTTTCCCCCTCATCAATCAACACACAATAGCCCATAATGACAAAGCAAAAACTGGTTTGTATACATTTTTGCAAATTAAAATTCACATTTACACAGTATCACAGTATTTAGCCTTTGTTGAAGTACCTTTGGCAGCGATTACAGCCTCAAGTCTACTTGGGTATGACGCTACAAGCTTGGCCCACCTGTATTTGGGGAGTTTATCCCATTCTTCTCTGCAGCTCCTCTCTAGCTCTGTCAGGCTGGATGGGGAGCGTCGCTGCACAGCTATTTTCAGGTCTCTCCAGAGATGTTAAATCGGCTTCAAGTCCAGGCTCTGGCTGGGAAACTCAAGGACATTTAAGCCACTCATGGGTTGTCTTAGCTGTGGGCTTAGGGTCGTTGTCCTGTTGGAAGGTGAACCTTAGCCCCAGTCTGACGTCCTGAGCACTCTGGAGCAGGTTTTCATCAAGGATCTGTACTTTTCTCTGTTCATCAGGCGGCCAGCTCTAGGAAGAGTATTGGTGGTTCCAAACTTCTTCCATTAAAGAATGATGGAGGACACTGCATTCTTGGGAAGCGTCAATGCTACATATTTACTTGATTGGAGTCCACCTGTGGTAAATTCAATTGATTAGGCATGATTTGGAAAGGCACACACCTGTCTATATAAGGTCCCACAGTTGACAGTGCTTGTCAGAGCAAAAAACAAGCAATTGTTTGTCGAAGGAATTGTCCGTAGAGTTCAGAGACAGGATTGTGTCGAAGTACATATGCGGAGAAGGGTACCGAAACATTTCTTCAGCATTGAAGGTCCCCAAGAACCCAGTGCCCTCCATCGTTCTTAAATGGAAGATGTTTGGAACCACCAAGACTCTTCCTAGAGCTGGTCGCCCAGCCAAACTGAGCAATCGGGAGAGAAGTGTCTTGGTCAGAGAGGTGACCAAGAACTCAATGGTCAATCTGACAGAGCTCCAGAGTTCTTCTGTGGAGATGGGATAACAATCCAGAAGGACAACCATTTCTGCAGCACCCAACCAATCAGGCCTTTGTTGGTAGAGTGGCCAGACGGAAGCCACTCCCCAGTAAAAGGCACATGACAGCCCGCTTGGAGCTTACCAAAAGCCACCTAAAGACTCTCAGACCATGAGAAACAAGATTTTCTGGTCTGAAGAAACCAAGATTAATCTCTTTGGCCGCGTAGTGTGTTACTGACGGTAGGCTTTGTTACTTTGGTCCCAGCTCTCTGCAGGTCATTCACTAGGTCCCCCCGTGTGGTTCTGGGATTTTTGCTCACCGTTCTTGTGATCATTTTGACCCCACGGGGTGAGATCTTGCGTGGAGCCCCAGATCGAGGGAGATTATCAGTGGTCTTGTATGTCTTCCATTTCCTAATAATTGCTCCCACAGTTGATTTCTTCAAACCAAGCTGCTTACCTATTGCAGATTCAGCCTTCCCAGCCTGGTGCAGGTCTACAATTTTGTTTCTGGTGTCCTTTGACAGCTCTTTGGTCTTGGCCATAGTGGAGTTTGAAGTGTGACTGTTTGAGGTTGTGGACAGGTGTCTTTTATACTGATAACAAGTTCAAACAGGTGCCATTAATACAGGTAACGAGTGGAGGACAGAGGAGCCTCTTAAAGAAGAAGTAACAGGTCTGTGAGAGCCAGAAATCTTGCTTGTTTGTAGGTGACCAAATACTTATTTTCCACCATAATTTGCAAATAAATTAATAAAAAATGTAAAATGTGATTTTCTGGATTTTTTTTCTTCTAATTTTGTCTGTCATAGTTTAAGTGTACCTATGATGAATTACAGGCCTCTCTCATCTTTTTAAGTGGGAGAACTTTCACAATTGGTGGCTGACTAAATACTTTTTTGCCCCACTGTATGCTTGGGATCATTGTCCATTTGGTAGACCAATTCGCGACCAAGCTTTAACTTCCTGACTGATGTCTTGAGATGTTGCTTCAATATATCCACGTAATTTCCCCCCCTCATGACGCCATCTATTTTCTGAAGTGCACCAGTCCCCCCTACAGCAAAGCACCCCCACAACATGATGCTGCCACCCCCATGCTTCACGGTTGGGATGGTGTTTTCCGGCTTGCAAGCCTCCCCCTTTTCCTCCAAACATAATAATGGTCATTATTTTGTTTCATCAGACCAGAGGACATTTCTCCAAAAATAACGATCTTTGTCCCCATGTGCAGTTGCAAACCGTAGTCTGGCTTTTATATGGTAGTTTTGGAACAGTGGACTCGTTTTACTGTGGATATAGATACTTTGTACCGGTTTCCTCCAGCATCTTCACAAGGTCCTTTGCTGTTGTTCTGGGATTGATTCACACTTTTCACACCAAAGTACGTTCATCTCTAGGAGACAGAACGCGTCTCCTTCCTGAGCGGTATGACTGCTGCGTGGTCCCATGGAGTTTATACTTGCTTACTATTGTTTGTACAGGTGAACGTGGTACCTTTAGGCGTTTGGAAATTGCTCCCAAGGATGAACCAGACTCATGGAGGTCTACAATGTATTTTTCTGAGGTCTTGGCTGATTTCTTTTGATTTTCCCATGATGTCAAGCAAAGAGGCACTGATTTTGAAGGTAGGCCTTGAAATGCATCCACAGGTACACCTCCAATTGACTCAAATTATGTCAATTAGCCTATCAGAAGCTCCTAAAGCCATGACATAATTTTCTGGAATTTTCCAAGCTGTTTAACGGCACAGTCAACTTAGTGTATGTAAACTTCTGACCTACAGTGAAATAATCTGTCTGTAAACAATTGTTGGAAAAATTACTTGCGTCATGCACAAAGTAGATGTCCTAACTGACTTGCCAAAACTATAGTTTTTGTTAAGAATTTGTGAAGTGGTTGAAAAATGAGTTTTAATGACTCCAACCTAAGCGTATGTAAACTTCCGACTTCAACTGTATACACCTGTGCTGAAAGGCCCCAGAGTCTGAAACACCACTAAGCAAGGGGCACCACCAAGCAAGCAACGCTATGAAGACCAAGGAGCTCTCCAAACAGGTCAGGGACAAAGTTGTGGAGAAGTACAGATCAGGGTTGTGTTGTAAAAAATATCTGAAACTTTGAACATCCCACGGAGCACCATTAAATCCATTATAAAAAAAATTGAAAGAATATGGCACCACAACAAACCTGCCAAGAGAGGGCCGCCCACCAAAACTCATGGGCCATGCAAGGAGGGCATTAATCAGACGCAACAAAGAGACCAAAGATAAACCTGAAGGAGCTGCAAAGCTCCACATCGGAGATTGGAGTAGCATCCATAGAACCACTTTAAGCCGTACACTCCACAGAGCTGGGCTTTACGGAAGAGTGGCCAGAAAAAAGCCATTGCTTAAAGAAAGAAATAAGCAAACACATTTGGTGTTCGCCAAAAGGCATATGGGAGACACCCCAAACATATGGAAGAAGGTACTCTGGTCAGTTGAGACTAAAATTGAGCTTTTTGGCCATTAAGGAAAATGCTATGACTGGCACAAACCCAACACCTCCCATCACCCCGAGAACACCATCCCCACAGTGAAGCATGGTGGTGGCAGCATCATGCTGTGGGGATGTTTTTCATCGGCAGGTACTGGGAAACTGGTCCGAACTGAAGGAATGATGGATGGTGCAAAATACAGTGGAATTCTTGAGGGAAACCTGTTTCAGTCTTCCAGAGATTTGAGACTGGGACGGAGGTTCACCTTCCAGCAGGACAATGACCCTAAGCATACTACTAAAGAAACACTTGAGTGGTTTAAGGGGAAACACTTAAATGTATTGGAATGTCCTAGTCAAAGCCCAGACCTCAATCCAATTGAGAATTTGTGGTATGACTTAAAGATTGCTGTACACCAGCGGAACCCATCCAACTTGAAGGAGCTGGAGCAGTTTTGCCTTGAAGAATGGGCAAAAATCCCAGTGGCTAGATGTGCCAAGCTTATAGAGACATACCCCAAGAGACTTGCAGCTGTAATATCTGCAAAAGGTGGTTGTACAAAGTATTGACATAGGGGGGGTGAATAGTCATGCACGCTCAAGTTCTGTTTTTTTGTCTTATTTCTTGCTTGTTTCACAATAAAACATATTTTACATCTTCAAAGTGGTAGGCGGGTTAACCTGATGGGTTAACTCAGTAAAATCGTTTACATTTTTGCATGTTGCATTTATATTTTTTATAGCTAATAGTAGACAACAAAATTCACAGCTATCTATGAGCCCATGGGCACATAGGCTACATTAGCCAACTGGTTAGACATGATTTAACGACAGGCAACAATAACTGGCGACTAGTTTTTTGTTTTTTTCAGACAAATATTTTAGGAGGATAGCGTATTACTTAAAATGTAGCTAACTAGATCACTGGCCAGACAGTAGCCACTAAGTGTGGACACAAGCACAAGCATTTCACTACACTCGCTATTCATAAACTATTCTTTGGTTAACTTGCTCATATTAAGCTGCACATACCAGAATGTTTGTGGAAAGGTAAAAAATTATTATTGGTTTTATTCTTATCGGACAGTGAAACTAGATTGGTAGCTAGCTGGCGAGGCTTTCGTTCATTTCACAACTAATTTGGTGATCAAAGTGAAGCTGGGTTTCCCAAGTTGCTTGGTCGGTGCTAACTGCTCATGCCGGCGGCAAGAGCTAGCTAAACAGACAGCTTCATAGAACATCTGTGTGACGTAATGCACTCGAAGGCTCAACCAATCACCTGACGGGTTATATGTCGAGACTCATAAATATTCATGAAATTGCACCCAGCCTTCCCATGGAAGGTAATTTTGCATACTGTAAACACCAAATAGCCAAGGAAACTTCCATTAGGTAGGGAGGGCATTGTGACAACTGATACATCAAAATGATTCGATCTTTGCTTAGCTTTCACAAAGTTCTATCAGCTGCATACTGACTCTTCCGTAAAAATCCACAAGAGCAAAGCCTGACAGGTCATCTTAAACCAGCTGATTTGTTGCTTTTACAAAACAAACTGAAAGGTTTATGCTGCCAACACAGAGAACGCCGACTGCATCGTGGGCAAAGCTGGAAAATAAGGCACTGGTTGTATGTGACCTTTGCTTGACAGTTTTGCTGATGTGCCTGCTGAGGCTGGCATGTATAAATGAATCTCAATTTCCTTTATTAATTGCATGTGTCACTATAAATTTGGTTCTAAGTGGACCTGTCCTGGCATTTAAGCTTGCTGCAGTACATTGAGAAGTCCCTCTCATTCTCAATCGCACGACATCATACACTTTTCTAAATGAGATCCCCAGTCTTTACCTTTAATAGCTGCAAACAAATGCCAGTCTTTAGATATCCAGTTGGAATTACACAACTAATGTCACTTTTACATACAGACTTTGCAAAGCCTTCACCTTTTAAACAATGAATAGCAATGAGGAATGGGGAGTAAATTAACCCTCTGTCTGAGGATTTTGTGCCCATCTGGGTTCAAAGATAGAGCCTTACCTAATCAACAGTCTTAGCATCTGTGTCATTTTAACAGACACCATGCCTCCCATTCCCTTCCCTATTGTTTGAAAAACAAACATAAACCAGATCTCAGAATAGCTTCACATGTGACAGGCACCAGCGTAGGGTAGAGTGGGGTAAATTGAGCCTTAAACATTTTTAAAACATTTGACCAAATAGTTCAGAAGAGGTCATCATTTCATGGAATCTTCATGGAAACAAGTTAGGTCAACATTTTCACCAAATCAAATAAATGTATTGTCTTTGAGATTTCATGATGCTTTTATCTAAACCAAAGTAGACTATTTTAAGATTGTTCTATACATCAGTTGAAGTTTCTATAAGCTTCAATATGAGGTCTTAAACCTAGCAAGGAAGTGCACCCTTACAGCTGTGTGGGATAATAGTCCAAAGGTTTGCCTTTGGGTAAGTTGAGCCAATAACCATGGGGTAAGTTGAGCTAATGGTTGAGTAAATTGAAGTGTTTTCTTCCCAGGCGTAATGCAAGGCATTATCACTGGGATATGAGGTAACAACAGGGCCTGGCCTATGTTAAAAGTGTTTGTTATATGTTAAGCCTGTGGTAAAAGATGCTTAACATTATTAAAAGACAAAAAAGCTATTTAGATTGTGTTGAATTGTGTTTGGAAAATAAAGATATTTTAATAAAAGTAGTGCTAATATTGAATGCAGTACAGAAATCTATAGTTAAACCTAATTTACCCTGCCCCATGTCTCACCTTGCCCAATAGCCGGGGTAAATTGTGTGGCAAGAGACCACTTTTTTTGGACAAGCTACACTATATATACAAAAGTATGTGAACACCACTTAAAATTTGTGGATTTGGCTTTTCAGACACACCTGTTGCTGACAGGTGTATAAAATCGAGCACACCGCCATGCAATCTCCATAGACAAACATTGGCAGTAGAATGGCTTTACTGAAGAGCTCAGTGGCTTTCAACGTGGCACCGTCATAGGATGCCACCTTTCCAACAGGCCAGTTTGTCAAATTTATGCCCTGTTAGAGCTGCCCAGGTCAACTGTAAGTGCTGTAATTGTGAAGTGGAAACTTCTATGAGCAACCACGGCTCAGCCGCGAAGTGGTAGCCCACACAGGCTCACAGAAGATGACTGCCGAGTGCTGAAACGTGTAGCGCGTAAAAATAATCTGTCCTCGGTTGCGACACTCACTTCCGAGTTCCGAAGTGCCTCTGGAAGCAACGTCAAACCAATAGCTGTTTATCGGGAGCTTCATGAAATGGGTTTACATGGCCGAGCAGTCTCAGACAAGCCTAAGATCACCATACGCAATGCAGTGGAAACGTGTTCTCTGGAGTGATGAATCACGCTTAACCATCTGGCAGTTCAACAGACGAATCTGGGTTTGGCGGATACCAGGAGAATGCTAACTGCCGCAATGCAAAGTGCCAACTGTAAAGTTTGGTGGAGGAGGAATAATGGTCTGGAGCTGTTTTTCATGGTTTGGCTAGGCCCCTTAGTTCCAGTGAATGATACAGCATACAATGACATTCTAGACTATTCTGTGTTTCCAACTTTGTGGCAACAGTTTGGGGAAGGCCCTTTCATGTTTCAGCATGACAATGCCCCTGTGCACAAAGCGAGGTCCATACAGAAATGGTTTGTCGAGATCAATGTGGAAGAACTTGACTGGCCTGCACAGATCCCAGACCTCATCCCCATCGAACACATTTGGGACGATGTGAAACGCAGACTGCGAGTCAGGCCTAATCACCCAACGTCAGTGCCCGACCTTACTAATGCTCGTGGCTGAATGGAAGCATGTCCCCGCAGCAATGTTCCAACATCTAGCAGAAAGCCTTCCCAGAAGAGTGGAGGCTGTTCTAGCAGCAAAAGAGGGACAAAACTCCATATTAGTGCCTATAATTTTGAAATGAGATGTTTGACGAGCAGATGTCCACATACACTACGTGACTAAAAAATATGTTTTCAAAACTGTACTGTTTACATGAATTCTGATTATTTCCAGGAATACACAACATCATGTAATATATCCTGTAATATATGTAGATATCTTTGTTAGAAAGAATACTATATTTCCCTTGACCGAGTGATGCTGAATGTAAAAAAAAAAAAAAACGACTTACTCCACTCTCCCCTACATATATTCTGGCTGTCAGAGTCTGAATGCCAGAAGGAGAGAAGGGGAATAACTTTATCTGAAATATGATGGCATCTGTCTCTCAGGCAGCAGAATCCTCATTACAGGCAGTTTCTTTGACTGGTTGTTCAGACATCAGCTGTCTCAGTTCATCAGCCATGCCAAGACAGAGGCAAAATAGGCAAAACAGCTGCCAGAAGAATGCTCAGTAGCATCAGAGCTGCAGACAGGCAAACACTGAGACAATGTTATTTAAGAAATTCTCCAAAGGCTGGCTGATTATGTAATAAGATATTGTTTGAACTTATGATTGTGAGGCCTCTCATACTATTGGGAAATAATAGCAATAAAATAAATACAAGTACAATACAATATACAATCTGCAATATTAAAGCTGATCTACCCCTTAATTTGTTTTTTACTAAATAAAATAAATAAAAGAAGGCATACAATGACCAGAATCTTTACATACAATGACCAAAATAAATCCCAACCTCAAGGACAGTAGTGAGACCCAAGGACCACCAAACAGCCCACCATAGGCCTTTAATATATGCTGTAAATAGCAACAACAATTAATGAAACATATGACCCGCCAAGTGCAAGTGGGTATGTAGAGGGCTGTGGGAGAGGTAGCGTTTATTTAAGAGGTGCTGTGAAAAGGTACAAAACCCTAGCAGGTAAAAGGGACCTAGCAGTCTGCCATGTCCTCCTGTCTGACCCTCTGTGCCTTTATCTTTGGGCCAATTTGATAAAGCCCTTATCCCTGCAGGGCTTTACTATCCTTCCATCCCATCGGCATGGAGGCGCTCCACACACCTGCTTCCACTCCCAAACGCTTCCTACTGATCCCACAGCCACATTCGGGAAGAGCGCGGAAACTGAAAAGCTGAGGCTTTGCTCGGACCACGGTCGTTAAAGTCAGTGGTCAGGCGGAAAGCTGTTGCTAAAGGGTGGTCATAATCCTCCTAAATCCTTGGAAGCTTGTATACCTGACCCGATGGCACTGAAAATAAATGAGTTCCCTGCTCTGTACAGATTTATTTGGGGAGGTTCCAACTCTGCCATGGGCTGCTCTCTAAGACTCTCTCTACTTTTCAGGCTTTTTCTTATCACCTCCAAAAAGGAGTCCTGCAGACACAGAGGAATCATCACAAATAACAAGGATGTCCTTGATCCCTGCCTGACCTCCCTCTGGAGGCTGTCCGTCTGTCTGACACATTCTGTCCCTCTGTGTTCTAGCCGTGGTCCTCCAAGCGTCTGATACAAGACTGACGTGTCAGAGGGTACATCCAAAAGGCACCCTATTTGCTATATAGTGCACTACCTTTGACCACCACTGGTCAAAAGGAGTGCACTCTGTAAGGAATAGGTTGCCATTTATGGCGCATCCTATGTGTATCTGAGAAACCTCCATAAAAGTCACTGTGATAGTTCCAAATGGATCATTCTCATGAAATGAAAAGCCAGTCTATCCTTCAGTGTATACATATTCATGCAATTCTTGGAAATCAACAAGTCAACAAATGTGTGATAAATTACTCTTTATCAGAGACTCTGGAAATGTAATCTTAATTTCATCTCACGACTCAATTCTAGAACATTCTTTTAGGCAATGTCATCTACGAGGCCTGAAATAACTGCACATTACATTTCCAATGAAAACAAAGCATGGATTCTGAACCAGTACTTACCATCGAATGTAATTTGTTTCAGCTATCGTCAAATAGATAGTCTAAATAACCTCACAGAGAGATATGTTGACCTGCATGGCTCTGAATGAAAGGGCTGTTTACTGAGATGGGTCTCAGGGGAGAATTTTTTTAAGCTAATCTATAACTCCTGCCACTGTCCATGAGTCTGAAATCACTTTAAATATGATTGATTCTTTATGAAATCAGATATAGGTACTCTGAACTAATTGGAGGAAATAAGAAAGAAACGAATCAAAAGTATTTCACAAAGACCAGCGCACAGGCAGAGATATTCAACAGGCGCATGATTCCTACATGTGGCTGATAATGGTGAAACCCAGACTGTTGGAATCAGGGCACTGATTGTAATGTGGTTTACTAAACATAGAACACACTTTCTAGTCTACATTCTATAATATCTTCCGTTGTATTATATGTCAAATTCATTAACATTCTGTGAGCAGAAAACTGCGAGCTAGATCTTTTTTCTATTGCCCTGTAAACATTCCTCCATGGCTAGGACTAACTCAAAAGCCAAGCACCTTTTCAATCAAAACCTATTTAACCTAGTATTAAACAACCTTTTTTTGTTTTATTTTTTACTTGTGCTGCAAGACTGTGCTTATGCCGTTTCGATTAAACATGCTTCAAAGGAAACTGAATTGGTTTGGATTGAAAATAGGGGACGAAGATCATGACGTCTAATGACACATATCCCAACTTGTCAGAGGATAAACAATTAGCCGAGTGAGAGACCTAGGGCTGGCACAATTATTATATAATCGTGTAGAGGACCATTATTATGGACTATAGACATATATAGACAGTCTGTATTAGATAGAACGTCTCGGCCCCGCCCCCCTGTGGGGAAAACAACCTGTGGTTACCTAGGTTACCCCACTGGCTCACAGAAAATACTTGGCCTTTCTCAAACACCATTTTACTTTTGCCTGCATGTTTTAGTCAATTGCAAAACTACATTTAAGCAAAGTACAACATGTCTAAATATTATTTTTCAACATTGCCTGCTCCAGAGTGTTCTCACTACTTAGAAAAATGCGTAATATTGTAGGGCTTCCCTCTTGCCCCTTTTCAAGACGGTGCTAGCAGCAACATGAGTGAGTGAGTGCTACATTCTTAGAAAAAAAGGGTGCTAGAACCTAAAAGTGTTCTCCGCCTGTCCCCATAGGAGAACCCTTTGAAGGGTTCCCCAGAGGGTTCTACATGGAACCCAAAAGGGTTATCCTATGGGGACAGCCAAAGAACCCTTTTGGAACCTTTTTACCGTGCAGCTATAGCTACCAAACGAAACATTAAGCTAGTCAAAAGCAACAACACAAACAAACAGACTAGTAGTGAGTGGCGTTACAAACTGACTATACTAAGCAAGTTAAATGTCTTACCTGTGATTATATGTTTCCACACACATAGCTACGCGTAGCCTACATGGACACCGGGGTCCCTACATTTCCCACTCTACCACGCTGAATAGTTTGAAGCCACAGTGCTCTTGCCTGTGACCAACAGATGCATATCTGTATTCCCAGTCATGTGAAATCCATAGATTAGGGCCTAATGAATTGATTTCAAGTGATTGATTTCCTTATATTAACTGTAACTCAGTAGAATCTTTGAAATTGTTGCCTGTTGCATTTATATTTTTGTTCAGTGTAGAAAGAAGCACACCTGTCTATATAATGCCTCGCAGTTGACAGTGCATGTCAGAGCAGAAACTATACCATGAGGAACTGTCTGTAGATCTCTGAGATAGAATTGTGATGAGGCGTATATGTGGGGAGGGTTATAAAACAGAACCTGCCAGAAGGACAACAGTCTCCACAGCACTTCACCAATCTGGGCTTTATGGGAGAGTGGCCAGACGGAAAAGGCAAATGACAGCACGCCTGGAGTTTACAAAACGAAGCACGTGAAAGACTCAGACCATAAGGCAAAAGATTCTGTGGTCTGATGAGACAAAACATTTATTATTTGGCCTGAATGCAAAGCACAATATGTAGAGAGAACCACATACAGCTCATCACCTGTCTAACACCATCTCTACCGTGAAGCATGGTGGTGACAGTATTATGCTATGGGGATGCTTTTCAGAGGCAGGAACTGGGCGACTGGGTAAGGGTAGAGGGAGCAATGAATGGAGCCAAACACTTGATGAGAACCTGCTTCAGAGTGCAAATGAACTGAGACTGGGGTGTAGATTTACGTTCCGACCAGACAATTACCCCAAGGATACAGCCAAAGCAATGCTGGAAAGGCTTCAGAACAGGAATGTGAAAGTCCTTGAGTAGCCCAGACTTGAATCCCATTGAATTTCTGTGAAAAGACTTGAAGATTGCTGTTCACCACCCCTCCCCATCTAACTTAACAGAGCTTGAGAAAATCTGCAAGGAAGAAGATCCCCAAATCCAGATGGGCAAAGCTGATACAGACATACCCAAGACGACTCAAAGCTGTAATCACTAAAGTATTGACTCAGGGGTGTGAATACTTATGTAAATTAGATTTCTGTATTTCATTTTCAATACATTTGCAAACATTTCAAAAACATGTTTTCACTTTGCCATTATGGGGTATTGTGTGTAGATGGGTGAGGGGAAAAAAAGATTGAATTCATTTTAAATTGCCTGTAAGACAAGAAAATGTGGAATAAGTCAAGGGGTATGAATACTTTCTGAAGGCACTGTATGTTGTAGCTCATTTTCAAAGATGCATTATGTCATATGTTTGTCTAGTCAGCATGTGTTACAATTATGATACATTACAAGCTCCAAAAACAAATCTACAAAAATGACCATTATGACAATAACCGTGGCATGATCGCTACCTAAAATTCCATAATCGTCACAGACCTAGAGAGACCATGTCCAAAAAGTTAATGTCACTGTTTGCGTCAAAATTATAAAGGTCACTCGCTCACCTCAGTTCTTTAAGCCTGAGCGGAGAAATTACAACAAAGGGACAATGGATGGAGGCCTTATCACTGGGATCGGAGAGGTGGCGGCATGACGTGGTGAGGTGCAGAGTGGAGAGAAGAGGGGCTGCTGCTGTGCTGGCCCCTCAGCCCACACGCACAGCACCGCCACTTATCAAGCGTGATGTATCTGAGCTTGCACGGAACAATCGGGAAAGGTCATTCTCAGCTGGTCCCCGTGTGCAACAGTCAATCTGTGAGGAGGAAACAGCAGCCACCAGCTGCGTAGGGGGAGATCAGCTTTGTCATCTGTCGGCCAGGAGGGCCTACCAGTCTGATTCAAATCAGCTCGCTGAACTAGAATGGAGGGCAGGAATTTTAAATAACATGGTCTATGAAGCCGGCTTCAAATAAAACCCTGAAGTTACCTATCAGTATGGACCATATTATTCCCTGGGCCAATCTTTAATCTAACAGTTCCACCCATTGATCTAGACTAGAGCTTTAGAGCTTCTCATTCGGGAGGGCCTCTTTGAGTCACAGGGGCTACTATACCTCAGACTAATAATAATTGGCTGCAGGATTATTTTTCAGTCAATTTTGTTTACTGTGTCACATAAATTCAGTGTAAATGAATGGAGCGTTTAGATAAAGTTAAAATGATTTAGCAAAATGACTGCATCGTGGTCCCTGGTGCCTGCGCTGTTTACTTGTCGGGGTGCAGCCCTGGGAATTGCTCTACTTACATTGAATAATTTGTGTGAATATTTGCAAAGAGTGGTCTTTTTTTTCTCACCACTCTAATTAAACAATGTTAGTTATTATTTAGGACATATATATTCATAATGCCAACCTAGGAGAACTGGTGGTAACTAAAAGCCATAAACATAAAACAAATGTTCATCAGCTGCAAGAGTGTTATGTCATCAATCTTGTAATTTATTGGATGAAACCGATTATTTCCAGTGTAAGAGAGTGCTGATCCTGGCATAACGATATTAAATGAAGGCATTCTAATTGTATAAGATCTATTCATATACCCAAATGCCTGAAATATGCGGTCATTTTTTTTTCACAGATTAGGCCTAGACCATAAAAGGAGGAGCCACATCACTCTCAGCAGAGACAACGGCCTCCTCTCTGAAGTACACCAGCATCACCCTGTGGTGATAAAACCACAGCACACCAACTGCAGGAGCTCCACAATTGCATATCGTAAGTCTGTGACCTTTTTGCTTCAGTTCAATTCATGCGCCATGATCATGAATGCTATATGCCTAATTAACATCACAAAGACAGTAAGCCAATAATGCTACAAAAGAGATAACAATTGGGGCAGACCTTTCAAAAGGGCCAACTGCAACATGATTAAATACCTCATCAAATCTACAAATATGAAGAAATTGACTACGACAGATGACTAAATGTGATAAGTTAATATAATTGGTCAATCATGATTATTCAAAACTTTAAATGTATCTGGCTACAGAGGGTAAACAAACCTGCGAGATTCTGAAGAGCACAGATCCCCAGCCATATGGCAATGTTGGTAGACTCAGATAACACTAATGGAAATGCATTTTAAACAACGTTTCAGTCAAGTGATTAAAAATGATTATTGCTGTGGGATTTGGATAGCACTTGCACACTTCCAGTTCAATATACAAAAAATCATTTATGCTCATTAGTACAAGTTATGCTTGCCTTGTGGTTTACCAAGCTTGATG
The DNA here is from genome assembly GCF_034236695.1 of Oncorhynchus nerka. Classification (NCBI taxonomy): domain Eukaryota; kingdom Metazoa; phylum Chordata; class Actinopteri; order Salmoniformes; family Salmonidae; genus Oncorhynchus; species Oncorhynchus nerka. The sequence goes on from NC_088408.1 coordinate 39,294,231, forward strand.
TGGGAACTCCTTTGAGTGCTCTTTGTAAACAGAGATCCATGTGTTACTGTTTCATCGTGCACTGTGTTTCTAAATACATAGCCTAATTTCTCTTTTTCAAAGCGTGGTAAGCTATGATATTGGTTGTTAAAAGTTTACCACAATATTACTTATTTGAAATATTGTTCTTATGGAGCAGCACTGATTTACTTGTATGCGAAAATTATTCTCATTATCTGGACTGCGGTCTGCCTGAGCTAAGAAATTAGTTGGAAGGGACATCAGCTGTATCCTTTTTTGGACTTACATTTGGTCTGAGGGTCCTTCTGAAAGTGACATGGAGAACATCGGTAAGTTGGCCCAATTCCTAATAGATGTACAGTAGATATTAGACCAATATCAGAATAGCAAGTCGAAAATCAGTGTCTTTCAAAGGAACTACTATCGATGCTTCACCGATATTGAAATTTAAAAAGTGGATTTATTTATTGAATGTATTGTAGTGACTCAACATTGAGCAGTAAATCTAGCCCTACAGAGCTTGCCATCACGTATACAGGTACAGTTGAAGTCGTAAGTTTACATACACTTATGTTGGAGTCATTAAAACTTAAAACACTCCACAAATTTCAGGTTAACAAACTATAGTTATAGAGAGTCGGTTAGGACATCTAATTTGTGCATGGCACAAGTAATTTTTCCAACAATTGTTTACAGACAGATTATTTCACTTATAATTCACTGTATCATAATTCCAATGTCAGAGGTTTACATACACTAAATTGACTGTGCCTTTAAACAGCTTGGAAAATTCCAGAAAATGATGTCATGGCTTTAGAAGCTTCTGATAGGCTAATTAACATCATCTGAGTCATTGGAGGTGTACCTGTGGATGTATTTCAAGGCCTACCTTCAGTCAGTGCCTCTTTGCTTGACATCATGGGAAAATCAAAAGAAATCAGCCAAGACCTCAGAAAATAAATTGTAGACCTCCACAAGTCTGGTTCATCCTTAGGAGCAATTTCCAAACGCCTGATGGAACCACATTCATCTGTACAAACAATAGTACGCAAGTATAAACACCATGGGACCACACAGCCGTCATACCGCTCAGGAAGGAGATGCGTTCGGTCTCCTAGAGATGAACGTACTTTGGTGCGAAAAGTGCAAACCAATCCCAGAACAGCAGCAAAGAACCTTGTGAAGAGGTTGGAAACCGGTACAAAAGTGTCTATATCCACAGTAAAACGAGTCTTATATCGACATAATCTGAAAGACCGCTCAGCAAGGAAGAAGCCATTGCTCAAAAACTGCCAGAAAAAGCCAGCCTATGGTTTGTAACTGTACATGGGGAAATGGAAGGAGAAATGTCCTCTGGTCTGATGAAACAAAAATAGAACTGTTTGGCCAAAATGACCATCGTTATGTTTGGAGGGAAAAGGGGGAGGCTTGCAAGCCGAAGAACACCATGAAGCCATGGGGTGGCAGCATCATGTTGTGGGGGTGCTTTGCTTCAGGAGGGACTGGTGCACTTCACAAAATAGATGGCATCATGAGGCAGGGAAATCATGTGGATATATTGAAGCAACATCTCAAAACATCAGTCAGGAAGTTAAAGCTTGGTCTCAAATGGGTCTTCCAAATGGACAATGACCCCAAGCATACTTCCAAAGTTGTGGCAAAATGGTTTAAGGACAACAAATTCAAGGAATTGGAATGGCCATTACAAAGCCCTGACCTCAATCCCATAGAACATTTGTGGGCAGAACTGAAAAAGCGTGTGAGAGCAAAAAGGCCTACAAACCAGTTACACCAGCTCTGTCAGGAGGAATGTGTCAATTCACCCAACTTATTGTGGGAAGCTTGTGGAAGGCTACCCAAAACGTTTGACCAAAGTTAAACTATTTTAAGGGTTTCTACCAAATACTAATTGAGTGTATGTAAACTTCTGACCCACTGGGAATGTGATGAAAGAAACAAAAGCTGAAATAAATCATTCTCTCTACTATTATTCTGACATTTCACATTCTTAAAATAAAGTGGTGATCCTAACTGACCTAAGACAGGGAATTTTTACTTGGATTAAATGTCAGGAATTGTGAAAAACTGAGTTTAAATGTATTTGGCTAAGGTGTATGTAAACTTCCGACTTCAACTGTACAGTCGTAGCCAAAAGTTTTGAGAATGACACAAATATTAATTTTCACAAAGTCTGCTGCCTCAGTTTGTATGATGGCAATTTGCATATACTCCAGAATGTTATGAAGAGTGATCAGAACTGAATCTCCAAAAAACATTTCCACTGCATTTCAGCCCTGCCACAAAAGGACCCGCTGACATCATGTCAGTGATTCTCTCGTTAACACAGGTATGAGTGTTGACGAGGACAAGGCTGGAGATCACTCTGTCATGCTGATTGAGTTTGAATAACAGACTGGAAGCTTCAAAATTAGGGTGGTGCTTGGAATCATTGTTCTTCCTCTGTCTGTCAACCATGGTTAGCTGCAAGGAGGCACGTGCCGTCATCATTGCTTTGCACAAAAAGGGCTTCACAGGCAAGGATATTGCTGCCAGTAATATTGCACCTAAATCAACCATTTATCGGATCATCAAGAACTTCACGGAGAGCAGTTCAATTGTTGTGAAGAAGGCTTCAGGGCCCACAAGAAATTCCAGCAAGCGCCAGGACCGTCTTCTAAAGTTGATTCAGCTGCGGGATCGAGGCACCACCAGTACAGAGCTTGCTCAGCAATGGCAGCAGGCAGGTGTGAGTGCATCTGCACGCACAGTGAGGCAAAGACATTTGGAGGATGGTCTGGTGTCAAGAAGGGCAGCAAAGAAGCCACTTCTCTCCAGGAACAACGTCAGGGACAGACTGATATTCTGCAAAAGTTACAGGGATTGGACTGCTAGGGACTGGGGTAAAGTAATCTGATGAATCACCTTTCCGATTGTTTGGGTCATCCGGACAAAAGAGCACTACCATCAGTCCCGTGTCATGCCAACAGTAAAGCATCCTGAGACCATTCAAATGTGGGATTGCTTCTCAGTCAAGGGAGTGGGTTCACTCACAATTTTGCCTGAGAACAGCCATGAATAAATAATGGTACCAACGCATCCTCCGAGAGCAACTTCTCCCAACCATCCAGGAACAGTTTGGTGACTAACAATGCCTTTTCCAGCATGATGGAGCACCTTGCCATAAGGCAAAAGTGATAACTAAGTGGTTCGGGGAACAAAACATTGATATTTTGGGTCCATGGCCAGGAAACTCCCCAGACCTTAATCCCATTGAGAACTTGTGGTCAATCCTCAAGAGGTGGGTGGACAAACAAAACCCCACAAATTCTGACAAACTCCAAGCATTGATTATGCTAGAATGGGCTGCTATTTGTCAGGATATGACCCAGAAGTTTATTGACAGCATGCCAGGGGCGGATTGCAGAGGTCTTGAAAAAGAAGGGTCAACACTGCAGATATTGACTCTTTGCATCAACTTCATGTAAAAGCCTTTGACACTTATGAAATGCTTGTAAATTATACTTCAGTATTCCATAGTAACATCTGACAAAAATATCTAAAGACACTGAAGCAGCAAACTTTGTGGAAATTAATATTTGTGTCATTCTCGTAACTTTTTGCCACGACTGTATATGTACAGTTATTTTAACAGTAACTTTGTGTGGTGACTTGACTTTAACATCAGTCTGAAGACTTATGTATCTAATTAATGAACTGTTTAATTATTACTCTATTAAATTAATCATGTAACAATTAACTCATTAGGATCTGGGGCACCACAGGAGTGGTTCTTTATAGAGTTACCATCTCCTGAATTAAACTCTAAAAGGTCTTTACCTATCACATCTATAAACAGTCAACTTATTAATAATAACCTTGTGTCATATCATCATTCATTCGTAACCTCCTTGCATCTGCAAAAACCTGAGCCTTACTTATGATTCAGTACTACACAAATTGGTTTAATTATTTATTTACTCGCTAAATTAAATGGGAACACAGGATAAACACACACTACACCGGTTAATGACTGAAAACAGGTCCCTAGCGGAATGGCAACAGTATGGATGCTTGTTAAAGAAGAGATGGAGAGAGAGAGGGACAGAGACACTTAGCATTGCCACATTCAGTAACTACTCTCACCTACAATAAACATGTACTTTGCACAAGAACCGCCGTCCACTTTGTAAGGCTCTCACAAGGTACCCGGTGACTTGTCGTGTAGTCCTGAACAGAACTACAGAGTTTATTTTTCTTCCATTCGCTCTTGAAGATACTTCTTTGTAGATAGGTTAGCCAGCCATATCGATGGTTCCCCAGTGGGGTGATGAGAGTAGCGTAACGTGATGGTTTGAGCAGAGTAACAGGATAGTCCTACTTATATTAGCTTTCGAAGATACTTAGGACAGCTAATCAGCCGTACCAGTGATAGTCTCCACCTAGTGTTGAGATTCAAAGTTCAAACCATTTTAAACGTGTAGCTGCAGCTTCACACTTTTTCTGGTTCAATGTGGGTTTTTTCTTAACCCATCATTTATACCTTTTGCTTAAAAAGGGGAGGTTTTGGCAGGCTGGCATGCTCCCTGACCTCACTCCAGGGCGGTGATTACTCACTGTGCAAAGTTATGGAAAACAGTTCTCTCTTATACCTCCTCAAATCACATCCCTCTCTTAACAAAAACACTTTCATAATTTGTCATATTATATGCACAACCCATAGTATGGAATCTTTATCCATGTACTGGGTATACTTTCCAAGTTACAGTATTTCCTTTATAAAATAATTTATGACATCACAAAATAACAAACAACATGACATTAGTGTTCTATAGACCGCCTCTGACCATTCCCCACGTTCTTCATTCGAAATATTGTTCCAGTATTAACTTTTGAACGTGTTAGAGTTTCAGCGTGAAAGGGTCTGCTGAGACAAAGAGCACAGGCATCGATCTTCTCCCTTGATTTACAACAGGACGTGAGTTGTTAATCCACACTAGTCCTTTACTCCCCCCTCTGTGGGTGAGAGGGGGTCTGACTGAAGTTATTCATTGCAAACCTGATCTGACCTATTTCGATTCTTGTGGACGGTCATGAAAGTTCCTTCTTAAGGCTTAACATTGGAGAAACGTTAGAATTAAGGAAGCAGCAAATTACTGTACCTGTTTAGCAACACGTGTCGACATTAGAATGTACAGTGCCTTAAGAAAGTATTCACACAAATGTACTTTTCAACACTTTGTTTTGTTACAGCCTTAATTTAAAAGGAATTAAATTGAGATGTTTTGTCACTGACCTACACACAATATCCCATAATGTCAAAGTGGAATCATGTTTTTCGAAATTTTTACTAATTAAATTACTCACTGTGGGCAGTAATTGTGTTTAACATGAGTTTTTTATGATTACCCCGTCTCATTATCTGTAAGGTCCCTCAGTCGAGCAGTGAATTTCAAACACAGATTCAACCACAAAGGCCAGTGAGGTTTTCCAATGCCTCGCAAAGAAGGACACCTAATGGTAGATGGGTAAAAAAAAAAGTTTAAAAAGCAAAGATCCCTTTTGAGCATGTTGAAGTTATTAATTACACATAGGATGATGTATCAATACACACAGGCACTACAAAGATACAGGCATCCTTCCCAACTCAGTTGCCGGAGAGGAAGGAAAATATTTTACCATGAGGCCAATGGTGACTTTAAAACAGTTACTTTAATGGCTGTGATAGGAGAAAACTGAGGATGGATCAAGAACATTGTAGTTACTCTACAATACTAACCCACATTTTATCAGGTAAGTTGACTGAGAACATGTTCTCTTTAAAAACAAATGACCTGGAGAATAGTTACATGGGAGAGGAATGACCCAATTGGAAGCTGGGGATGATTAGATGGCCATGATGGTATGAGGGCAAGATTGGAATTTTGCCAGGACACCCCTATGATTTAACACCCCTATGATAAGTACCACGGGATGTTTATTGACCACAGAGTCACGACACCCGTTGACGAACAAACAATGCACAAATATTGTACAATCCAGGTGTGCAAAGCTCTGACAGACTTGTCTTTATAAACTTGAGAATTCATTTTTCCGTAGATGATAGCAAGCTGTGCAGGCCCTGGGGCAGCAAAGCAGCCCAAAACCATGATGCTCCCTCCACCATACTTTACAGGTTGGGATGATGTTTTGATGTTAGTGTACTGTGCCTTTTTTTCTCCACACATAGTGTTGTGTGTTTCTTCCAAACAACTCAACTGTAGTTTCATCTGTCCACACAATATTTTGCCAGTAGTGCTAGGGAACACCCAGGTGCACTTTTGTAAACTTCAGACGTGCAGCAATGTTTTCTTGGACAGCTGTGGATTCTTCCATGGTGTCTTCCCATGAACACCATTCTTGTTTAGTGTTTTACATATCGTAGCCTTGTCAACAGAGATGTTCGCATGTTCCAGAGATTTCTGTAAGTCTTTAGCTGACACTCTAGCTGATTCTTCTTAACCTCATTGAGCATTCTGCACTGTGCTCTTGCAGTCATCTTTGCAGGACGGCCACTCCTTCAGAGAGTAGCAACCGTGCTGAACTTTCTTCATATATAGACAATTTGTCTTACCGTGGACTGACGAACATCAAGGATTTTAGAGATACTTTTGTAACCTTTTCCAGCTTTATGCAAGTCAACAATTCTTTCATTTTAGGTCTTCTGAGATCTCTTTTGTTCGAGGCATGGTTCATATCAGGCAATGCTTCTTGTGAATAGCAAACACAAATATTGTGAGTGTTTTTATAGGGCAGGGCAGCTCTAACCAACATCTCCAATCTCGTCTCATTGATTGGACTCCAGGTTAGCTGACTCCTGACTCCAATTAGCTTTTGGAGAAGTCATTAGCCTAGGGGTTCACATACTTTTTCCAACCTACACTGTGAATGTTCAAATGATTTATTCAATAAAGACAAGAAAAATACAATAATTTGTGTGTTATTAGTTTAAGCACACTGTTTGTCTATTCCTGTGACTTAGATGAAGATCAGATTCAAATTTGATTAAATTTTTATGCAGAAATCCAGGTAATTCCAAAGTGTTCATATATATATACATACACACAGTGGGGAGAACAAGTATTTGACACACTGCCGATTTTGCAGGTTTTCCTACTTACAAAGCATGTAGAGGTCTGTACTTTTTATCATAGGTACACTTCAACTGTGAGATACGGAATCTAAAACAAAAATCCTGAAAATCACATTGTATGATTTTTAAGTAATTATTTTGCATTTTATTGCATGTCCTCTGGTCTGATGAAACATAAATATAACTGTTTGGCCATTGTTATTTTTGGAGGAAAAAGGGGGAGGCTTGCAAGCCGAAGAACACCATCCCAACTGTGAAGCACGGGGGTGGCAGCATCATGTCGTGGTGGGGTGCTTTGCTGCAGGAGGGACTGGTGCACTTCACAAAATAGATGGCATCATGAGGCAGGGAAATCATGTGGATATATTGAAGCAACATCTCAAGACATCAGTCAGGAAGTTAAAGCTTGGTCGCAAATGGGTCTTCCAAATGGACAATGACCGCAAGCATACCATCCAAAGTTGTGGCAAAATGTCTTAAGGACAACAAAGTCAAGGTATTGGAGTGGCCATCACAAAGCCCTGACCATAGAACATTTGTGGGCAGAACTGAAAAAGCGTGTGAGAGCAATGAGGCCTACAAACCTGACTCGGTTACACCAGCTCTGTCAGGAGCAATGGTCCAAAATTCACCCAATTTATTGTGGGAAGCTTGTGGAAGGCTACCCGAAATGTTTGACCCAAGTTAAACAATTTAAAGGCAATGCTACCAAATGCTAATTGCGCATGCAAACTTCTGACCCACTGGGAATGTGATGAAAGAAATAAAAGCTGAAATAAATCACTCTACTATTATTCTGACATTTCATATTCTTAATATAAAGTGGTGAGCCTAACTGACCGAAAACAGGGAATTTTTACTTTACTTCATTTTTAGGATTAAATGTCAGGAATTGTGAAAAACTGAGTTTAAATGTATTTGGCTAAGGTGTATGTAAACTTCCAACTTCAACTGTTTATGTGGAATGAGTAATGTAAGATATGTAAACATTATTAAAGTGGCATTATTTAGAGTGGCTTGGTATAAAGTGACTAGTGATCCATTTATTAAAGTGGCCAGTGATTGGGTCTCAAAGTAGGCAGCAGTCTCTCTGAGTAAGTGATTGCTGTTTAGCAGTCTGATGGTCTTGAGATAGAAGCTGTTTTTCAGTCTCTCGGTCCAAGCTTTGATGCACCTGTACTGACCTTGCCTTCTGGGTGGTAGCAGTGTGAACAGACAGTGGCTCGGGTGGTTTTTATTTTTATTTTTTTTATTTCACCTTTATTTAACCAGGTAGGCTAGTTGAGAACAAGTTCTCATTTGCAACTGCGACCTGGCCAAGATAAAGCATAGCAGTGTGAACAGACAACACAGAGTTACACATGGAGTAAACAATTAACAAGTCAATAACACAGTAGAAAAAAATGGGCAGTCTATATACAATGTGTGCAAAAGGCATGAGGAGGTAGGCGAATAATACAATTTTGCAGATTAACACTGGAATGATAAATGATCAGATGGTCATGTACAGGTAGAGATATTGGTGTGCAGAAAAGTAAATAAATAAAAAACAGTATAAAAACAGTAAGTTGGTGAGGGAGATAAAAGTCTCCAACTTCAGCGATTTTTGCAGTTCGTTCCAGTCACAGGCAGCAGAGTACTGGAACGAAAGGCGGCCAAATGAGGTGTTGGCTTTAGGGATGATCAGTGAGATACACCTGCTGGAGCGCGTGCTACGGATGGGTGTTGCCATCGTGACCAGTGAACTGAGATAAGGCGGAGCTTTACCTAGCATGGACTTGTAGATGACCTGGAGCCAGTGGGTCTGGCGACGAATATGTAGCGAGGGCCAGCCGACTAGAGCATACAAGTCGCAGTGGTGGGTGGTATAAGGTGCTTTGGTGACAAAACGGATGGCACTGTGATAGACTGCATCCAGTTTGCTGAGTAGAGTGTTGGAAGCCATTTTGTAGATGACATCGCCGAAGTCGAGGATCGGTAGGATAGTCAGTTTTACTAGGGTAAGCTTGGCGGCGTGAGTGAAGGAGGCTTTGTTGCGGAATAGAAAGCCGACTCTTGATTTGATTTTCGATTGGAGATGTTTGATGTGAGTCTGGAAGGAGAGTTTGCAGTCTAGCCAGACACCTAGGTACTTATAGATGTCCACATATTCAAGGTCGGAACCATCCAGGGTGGTGATGCTAGTCGGGCATGCGGGTGCAGGCAGCGATCGGTTGAAAAGCATGCATTTGGTTTTACTCGCGTTTAAGAGCAGTTGGAGGCCACGGAAGGAGTGCTGTATGGCATTGAAGCTCGTTTGGAGGTTAGATAGCACAGTGTCCAATGACGAGCCGAAAGTATATAGAATGGTGTCGTCTGCGTAGAGGTGGATCAGGGAATCGCCCGCAGCAAGAGCAAAATCATTGATATATACAGAGAAAAGAGTCGGCCCGAGAATTTAACCCTGTGGCACCCCCATAGAGACTGCCAGAGGACCGGACAGCATGCCCTCCGATTTGACACACTGAACTCTGTCTGCAAAGTAATTGGTGAACCAGGCAAGGCAGTCATCCGAAAAACCGAGGCTATTGAGTCTGCCGATAAGAATATGGTGATTGACAGAGTCGAAAGCCTTGGCGAGGTCGATGAAGACGGCTGCACAGTACTGTCTTTTATCGATGGCGGTTATGATATCGTTTAGTACCTTGAGTGTGGCTGAGGTGCACCCGTGACCGGCTCGGAAACCAGATTGCACAGCGGAGAAGGTACGGTGGGATTCGAGATGGTCAGTGACCTGTTTGTTGACTTGGCTTTCGAAGACCTTAGATAGGCAGGGCAGGATGGATATAGGTCTATAGCAGTTTGGGTCCAGGGTGTCTCCGCCTTTGAAGAGGGGGATGACTGTGGCAGCTTTCCAATCCTTGGGGATCTCAGACGATATGAAAGAGAGGTTGAACAGGCTGGTAATAGGGGTTGTGACAATGGCGGCAGATAGTTTCAGAAATAGAGGGTCCAGATTGTCAAGCCCAGCTGATTTGTACGGGTCCAGGTTTTGCAGCTCTTTCAGAACATCTGCTATCTGGATTTGGGTAAAGGAGAACCTGGAGAGGCTTGGGCGAGGAGCTGCGGGGGGCGGAGCTGTTGGCCGAGGTTGGAGTAGCCAGGCGGAAGGCATGGCCAGCCGTTGAGAAGTGCTTATTGAAGTTTTCGATAATCATGGATTTATCGGTGGAGACCGTGTTACCTAGCCTCAGTGCAGTGGGCAGCTGGGAGGAGGTGCTCTTGTTCTCCATGGACTTCACAGTGTCCCAGAACTTTTTGGAGTTGGAGCTACAGGATGCAAACTTCTGCCTGAAGAAGCTGGCCTTAGCTTTCCTGACTGACTGCGTGTATTGGTTCCTGACTTCCATGAACAGTTGCATATCACGGGGCTATTCGATGCTATTGCAGTCCGCCACAGGATGTTTTTGTGCTGGTCGAGGGCAGTCAGGTCTGGAGTGAACCAAGGGCTGTATCTGTTCTTGGTTCTGCATTTTTGAACGGAGCATGCTTATCTAAAATGGTGAGGAAGTTACTTTTAAAGAATGACCAGGCATCCTCAACTGACGGGATGAGGTCAATGTCCTTCCAGGATACCCGGGCCAGGTCGATTAGAAAGGCCTGCTCACAGAAGTGTTTTAGGGAGCGTTTGACAGTGATGAGGGGGTCGTTTGACTGCGGCTCCGTGACGGATACAGGCAATGAGGCAGTGATCGCTGAGATCCTGGTTGAAGACAGCGGAGGTGTATTTGGAGGGCCAGTTGGTCAGGATGACGTCTATGAGGGTGCCCTTGTTTACAGAGTTAGGGTTGTACCTGGTGGGTTCCTTGATGATTTGAGTGAGATTGAGGGCATCTAGCTTACATTGTAGGACTGCCGGGGTGTTAAGCATATCCCAGTTTAGGTCACCTAACAGAACAAACTCTGAAGCTAGATGGGGGGCGATCAATTCACAAATGGTGTCCAGGGCACAGCTGGGAGCTGAGGGTGGTCGGTAGCAGGCGGCAACAGTGAGAGACTTATTTCTGGAGAGAGTAATTTTCAAAATTAGTAGTTCGAACTGTTTGGGTATGGACCTGGAAAGTATGACATTACTTTGCAGGCTATCTCTGCAGTAGACTGCAACTCCGCCCCCTTTGGCAGTTCTATCTTGACGGAAGATGTTATAGTTGGGTATGGAAATCTCTGAATTTTTGGTGGCCTTCCTGAGCCAGGATTCAGACACGGCAAGGACATCAGGGTTAGCAGAGTGTGCTAAAGCAGTGAGTAAAACAAACTTAGGGAGGAGGCTTCTGATGTTGACATGCATAAAACCAAGGCTTTTTCGATCACAGAAGTCAACAAATGAGGGTTGATGACCTTGATGATCTTTTTGGCCTTCCTGTGACATCGGGTGCTGTAGATGTCATGGAGGGCAGGTAGTTTGCCACCGGTGATGCGTTGGGCAAACCCCACCACCCCCTGGAGAGCCTTGCGGTTGAGGGCAGTATAGTTGCCGAACTCGGCTGTGATACAGCCTGAGGATGCTCTCGATTGTGCATCTGTAAAAGTTTGTCAGGGTTTTGGGTGACAAGCCAAATTTCTTCAGCCTCCTGAGGTTGAAGAGGCGCTGGTGTGCCTTCTTCGCCACACTGTCTGTGTGGGTGGCCTATTTCAGTTTGTCTGTGATGTGTACACCTAGGAACTTAACGTTCCACCTTCTCTACTGCTGTCCTTTCGATGTGGATAGGGGAATAATCCCTCTGCTGTTTCCTGAAGTCCATGATAATCTTCTTTGTTTTATTGACGTTGAGTGTGGTTGTTTTCATGACACCACACTCCGAGTACCCTCACCTCCTACCTTTAGGCTGTCTCGTCGTTGTTGGTAATCAAGCCTACCACTGTTGTGTTGTCTGCAAACTTGAAGATTGAGTTGGAGGCATGCATGGCCACGCAGTCGTGGGTGAACCTGGAGTACAGGTGGGGGCTGAGCACGCACCCTTGTGGGGCCCCAGTGTTGAGGGTCAGTGAAGTGGAGATGTTGTTTCCTACCTTCACCAACTAGGGGCAGCCCATCAGAATGTCTAGGACCCAATTTCACAGGGCAAGGTTGAGACCCAGGGCCTCCAGCTTGATAAAGAGCTTGGAGGGTACTATGGTGTTGAATGCTGAGCTGTAGACAATGAACAGCATTCTTACATAGGTATTCCTCTTGTCCAGATGGGATAGGACAGTGTGCAGTGTAATGCTGATTGCATCGTCTGTGGACCTGTTGGGGCGGTATTCAAACGGAAGTGGGTCTAGGGTGGCCAATAAGGTGGAGGTGATATGATCCTTGACTAGCCTCTCAAATCACTTCAAGATGACAGAAGTGCTAGTCATTTAGTTCAGTTTTCTTTGCCTTCTTGGGTACAGGAACAGTGGTAGCCATCTTGAAGCATGTGGGGACAACAGATAGGGAGTGATTGAATATGTCCGTAAACACACCAGCCAGTGTGCGCATGCTCTGAGGAAGCGGCTAGGGATGCCGTCGGGCCAGCAGCCCTGCAAGGGTTAACGCGTTTAAATGTTTTACTCATGTCAGTCCTTGTTAACAGGCCGCAACGGTGGCACTGTATTATCCTTAAAGCGGGCAAAGAAGGTGTTTAGTTTGTCTGGAAGCGGGAAGTCAGAGTCCGTGACGTGGCTGGTTTTCTTTTTGTAGTCCGTGAAATCCTGTGATATCCATACGTCTCATTTCGGAGCCGACTTATAAGTAAACAGTCAGGAGGCAGATATAAACACTTTTATATTGTCCAACTTGAAATAATAAACACTTACTGTACCTTCTGACCACAACTGCAACAGTTGGTTATCAAAGGTTCTAAAACTGTTTCTCAAACAGGCATGATGCCAGGCAGTCTTTACAAACTTACATATTTTTCTTCTTCGATGAGGTTTAACGGCGGTTGGCATCCAATATGTCGAATTACCGCCACCTACCAGACTGGAGTACAACTCCCTTATACCTTGCCTGAATTGTTTTCAAATAACCCTACCATGTAACACTACACTCTTAAAAAAAATACTAAGTAACACCACCCTACTCCACTATTTAAATATATTTAGTCCTACCTCATGCCAACAACCTGAATGGATGGGACATCACCACTTAACACACCATGTAACTCTTCTGATGTTAAGTCTTGCACACCCAAATAACTCTCTGCAGCTGCCACCACAACCTCTTTTCTGCGACTTACATTCCATCCCTGCAGTAGTTGATAACCATTGCTATAAATGCAGCAACAACAAAAACCTTACTGAAACATATCACTTGTTGGCCTATCCCTCTGTACTGGTACAGATCTACTCACACCACTCCTCTCAGGAGCCCTCCCACCCATATTCCTCTACTTTCTTCACTGCCTCAGCATATGACAACTTCTGCACTACTCTAACCCTGGAAACCTCAACCTGCCTCTCTCGCACAGGACATTTCTGATCCACAGCCCCATGGGCATCCCTACAATTAACACACATACCACTACTTTTCCCAGTGCTACACATTCCTTTGTCTCATGCCCTTTTGCCCACTTCTCACACCTAAGAACCTCCCTCCTACACATTGCTGCCACATGCCCATAAGCTCGTACAGGATAACTTATATATCCTAACATCACTTTGTCTGTCGGGCAAAGACAACATCAAAACCCAAAAGAACAGACAATGACTCTTCTGTTTCACCACTCTCGCCGGCCTGTCTGCGTCGCACCAAACGACGAGCATCACAAACACCGGGAATCTTCCCCTTCAGTTAGTCAACTTTTACATTTACTGCTACCCCGGTAATCACTCCTTTCAATGGTGCCCTTTTCTTGAGAGAGAAACAATTCACATGTATTGCCCCCCTTCGTTTAACGCTGAGCGATTTCTCCCTCTGACCAGCAGAAACACAAACAATTATCACAAGACCACTTCTGGTTACCCTCACCGATTCCACAGTACCAAACAATGTTTTCACCCACAAATGTTTCAGCCAAAAGGCAAGGGTTCACGTTTTCCAAAAACCTAATTTCTACTTCAGAGACTCATCTTCATCCTGACCCTCGGTGCAAGCCTCGGGCTCCGAGAACTTCACCACACCGACCACCTCCAATACTTTGACCTCATTCACTTCCATTTTTTCAGTCTTCAGCTCACTCTGCTTACACTTTGTACCATTCTTTTTTAACAAACCTTTACTCCCTTTTTTCCGACATTTTTAACCGACTCAAGCTCACCGTCTTCCTCCCTCTCTCTCTCTTCGACCTCCTCTGCCTCCCTCCATTCCTCCTCCGTATTCAAAGTATACTTCTCCTTATGATAATACTGCCCTTCTGACATACATCTTGTTCTTGCTTTCTCAAGAGACACCTTTTAACCGGCTGTCACAATCTCCGTACAATCAGCATGAACCCCTTGGGATGTAGTGCTCAACAGTACATCCCACTTATAAAGCAGCTGCTTCATCTTGATGTTATTCTTTATCAAAAGCTACCACAACACTTTTCCATTTCAAACAAGCACGCTCTTCCAACCACCGTGTTTATAGCTCACTCTGGACATGTACTCTCAGCTACGTCACTTCCTTCCCTGCTCTGTCACTTCCTTCCCTGCTCTTATACATCTGAGCTATTATACTTTTTGAACTGTCCACGCCCTAATTAGGCTCCCCTGGGAAACGCTGACCAAAACGATGGTTCCTACTCTGTCACTTGATTCTGGTGTGAATAGGGATTTACAGATTTAATCAGGGGCGAAACTTTCACTGGCGACGGGGGACATGTCCCCACCATATTCTGAAATTGCACCCCCCAGTTTTATCATTGGAATGTAATAAAACGAGACACAGATGTGCTTTAGGACCATGCAGACACCTCTGAGCAGGCGGGTTGGCTGTTTGGAGTGTTTATCCAACTGGATAAAATAAAAAAAAATTAAAAAAATAATGTCCCTCCCACTTCTAAAACCAAAACTGCGCCCCTGGATTTAATCCACATTATATGGGCAACAACTGAATTGTATTTTGCCCAGAGTACCAGCCAAACTCTGATTGATGCGCCATTTGATAAATTTAAAATTTACAAGACACAGATGTGCTTTAGGACCATGCAGACACCTCTGAGCAGGCGGGTTGGCTGTTTGGAGTGTTTATCCAACTGGATAAAATTAAAAAAATTAAAAATTATGTCCCTCCCACTTCTAAAACCAAAACTGCGCCACTGGATTTAATCCACATTATATGGGCAACAACTGAATTGTATTTTGTCCAGAGTACCAGCCAAACTCTGATTGATGCGCCATTTGATAAATTTACAATTTCGTTTTGAAACACTAAAATGAGTAGCATTGCAGTATACCTGTGTCACTCTAACAACGTTTCCATTCAGGCAGTAAATCACAGCAGTCATTTGCGTTTTACAACTGTATGTATATTATTAACATGCAAGAGACGTATACTTATACAAGAGGCACACACTTGTGCATGCATCTATTGTAATAATGTTAATAAAACTCGCATCCTTTTTATTATAGTAACACTATTTGCGAAATTGCATCTGCATGCCATTCGGGGAATAAAACTGGTGGGTCATAATTAAGGTAGCAAACTTCCTGGAGCTGCTGCCTGCAACAAATAGGGGGTGGGTGAAACAAAAGTATATAATGTAAGAAGTCTCAGAGTCGTCATTTTAAAGTTATGTCCGCGAGTCAAATCGATTCTCTTGAGTTTTAAATGTTGAGGAAATCAATCACCCAATGTCTGGAGCCACTATTACCGGTGGGGTGCACCTCAGTCTACCGCGGCGACGGGATGGCATACCAGGCCAGAAAGCGGCCTAGTGTCATGTATAGCTAGCTAACTTGCTGAATGACTTTAGTCAACAAAAGTCGTTGGCGTACATGATATGGCAATTGAAAATGTATGTATTCAAATTGTTCGCTAACTAGTTAGCCAATCGTCGACTTTTTAGGTAACGTTAGTAAACTGACTTAGCTAGTTAACTAGCTACAGTAGCTTGCTCAGTTAGCTACCAGCTGGCTGTGTATGATTGTACTGAGCTGGCTATCTAGCCAGCTAACACAGTATATGAGCTCCAGTTTTTAAAGTTGATTTATTTCCGCGTTAGGTCCGCCAGTGTCTTGGCAAGTTATGTCATGCAATATTCTTTTTTTTGCTGTTTCTTCGAGTGCGCGTGTTATGCATGTTTTAGCTATTTATTTGATTTTAGAACATCTTGGTGTTAATGAGTAACGTTAGTTAGCTAGTTAGCAATGTCTTCCGCCGATATGCTCGAAACTCCACCTGGATATCCCTTTGAAGAAATAGATTATGTGGATATTGAAGTTGAGGAGGTAAGTAGCTAAAAAGCTATATATCAACAACATTCCATTTGATTGGCACGTGTGGGGTCGTCCTCTTATGTGAGTGGCATGACCATATACATTAAAACCAGGTCCTGACGCTGAAGTTGCCTCAATGCTTTATCTCAATCGTCATACTCGCTAGTTCTACCATGCAATGAATGTTTGTTTATTCTGGTTTTGAAAAGCTTGGTAATTAAACATGACCATTAACTATGTCACTATAGCTATGCCATTCATCAATGATTTTGCCCAAGCCATAGACATGATACAGAATGGTCAGTTAGCTAGCTACCTATGTTCCAAATCGATTTGGCAGTGCTTGTTTTGATTATGTAGCGAGTTAGTTAGTTGCAGTTCCCCACAGGTGGGCCCTCCACATAGACATAAGACCCCTCTCCATCAGCAGATGTTGACTGCGCACATACTGTGATTGATATGCTGGATTGTGTAATGGAACTTGCCCACAATAAAATAACTACAGTGTTAGCTAGGCCTAATATATCCAGGTGGAAAGTGGATATAGGATTGTCTTGATTATAAGGGATTAATTACAATGCATCCAACACACTTTGCTTATGTTGTCTACCTCTTCTCTTTCAGGTTGTGGGGAGAGGCGCTTTTGGTGTTGTCTGCAAGGCCAAATGGAAAGGCAAAGACGTCGCAATCAAGACAATCGAGAGTGAATCTGAAAGGAAAGCATTCATAGTTGAGGTACTGTCCTATTATACATGGCTACAAGTAGAGATGTTCTGCAAAGTGGTGACAGTGCTGTTTATTACAACTAAAGGAAACCAATCTTGATTGTGTTGCCTTCTCTTTCCCTCCCTAGCTGCGGCAACTTTCACGTGTGAATCACCCCAACATTGTGAAGCTGTATGGCTCATGCAATAATCCAGTAAGTCAGCTTTTAAACACTCCAATATTTCAGTCTGTTGTAGCCTATGGTTTTGCCAGTTGTTGTTGTAAGTACCTTAGAACAGTACATTGTTAGCCTTCTGTTATTCTTGCCTAATGCTAATTTTCCCGCCTAGGTCTGCCTGGTGATGGAATATGCTGAAGGGGGGTCCCTGTACAACGGTGGGTCTCTGGGCGATTCTGTAGGATGGCCTTCTGCACTACCACAGTAGACTTGGCCATTGACATGGCTTGCAAATTAGTGCAACCAACACATGCCCTGGCATACCAAACAAGTGGAAATATTGCAGTCAATGTGTCATTAACTCCAATACCCACATGCAAACTATTCTCTTAATATGCCCACTATTGGCATGATTCCTTAAATAGACCACTATCACATTGGCCAGTCCTTGCACAGTGAACTGCAAGCGGAGTATCAGAGTTAGGAAGTGTAAATGGCCCTTTCCCTGCACAAGCACTTTACCCCCTTGTCTCCTGTTATCCCTCTGAATCTCTATCAAAGTAATATTTTAGGATCATTCAAGTTGACGTTCTTAGTTGTGGTTGTCAAAACTTTGAATATTTGAAACTATAACTTTGATGTTATTCGGTGGTTATTTGTGTATTTGAATGGTGTATACCTACTCTCTTAACTCTTTGTATGACATGTCTGTAAGAGTGTGTTCTGTGCAGTGGTGTAAAGTACTTAAGTAAAAATGATTTAAAGTACTACTTAAGTAGTTTTTGGGGTATCTTTACTATTTATATTTTTGACTACTTTTAATTTGACTCCATTACATTCCTAAAGAAAATAATGTACTTTTTAATCCATACATTTCCCTGACACCCAAAAGTACTCGTTACATTTTGAATGGTGATAGGAAAATGGTCAAATTCACGCACTTATCGAGAGAACATTGCTAACACTACTGCCTCTGATCTGGCGGACTCACTGAACACAAATTATTTGTTTGTACATGATGTCTGAGTGTTGGATTGTGCCCCTGGCTATCAGTAAAAAAAGAAATAAGGAAACATGTCCCTTCTGGTTTTTACACTGCTGTTTATTATCTATGCATAGTCACTTTACCCATACCTACATGTACAAATTACCTCGACTAACCTGTACCCCCACACATTGACCTTGTACCGGTAACCCCAGTATATAGCCTCGTTATTGTTATTTTATTGTAACTTTTTAATTTATTTTTTACTTGTGATAATTTAGTAAATTATTATTTTAACTATTTCTTGAACTGCATTGTTGGGTAAGGGCTTGCAAGTAAGCGTTTCACGGTCAAGTCTATAAGTTGTATTCGGCACATGTGACATCCAATTTTATATATTTTTTTACTTTTGATACTTAAGTATATTTTAGCAATTACATTTACTTTTAATACTGAAGTATATTTAAAACCCAAATGTTTTTAGACTTTTACTCAAGTATTATTTTACTGTGTGACTCACTCACCTGAGTCATTTTCTATTTACTTTTACTCAAGTATGACAATTGGGTACTTTTTCCACCACTGGTTTTGTGGATGAGTGTTTGCATTGGTTTCGAGGTCTCTGTGGAGATATGTGTGGTGCATGTGTTCTGTGTTTATTTGGAGCTCTCTGTGGTAGTGACACTGTTCTCTGTCCACAGTTCTGCATGGTGCTGAACCTCTCCCATGTTACACTGCCTCCCATGCCATGAGCTGGTGTTTTCAGTGTTCCCAAGGGGTCGCCTATCTCCATGGCATGAAACCAAAGGCTCTCATTCACAGGGACCTCAAACCACCCAAGTATGCTCCTCCCCACCTCCTCACTCTCTGTTGTCTCTTGTTTCACTGCCCATAATGTGGCCGCCACTCAAGGTTTCATTTGTTAGTTGTGTGTTATAGCCTATGTTATACTATGCAATAGCGTGAAATGCGTTATCTGACTTTTTAAACCAAAAGAGCATAGCTTTTTTTCATCCTCTAGTCCTCTGTTATGATAGACCAATGTTTGTTTATTTTTTTTATCTGGCTTCAGTAGTGAGGCCTTAGTGTTTTCATAGTATGCCTCTGACTGAATTGCTTAGAGTAGCTGTACCGGGTCCAGAGGTTATTTATTGGGATCTGACAGGGGAAAAAGTCCCTGGCAGTTGCAGGGCACTGTGGGAATGACCAGCTGGTCCATTTCCTAGAAACCTGTCCAGAATTTACTCGCTGGGAAGAAATGGGTCAGGCCTGTCGACCACTGGCTGAACTCACAGGCTACATCCCAAATGGCACCCTATTCCCTTTATAGCACACTGCTTTTGACCAGGGCTCATATGTAGTTAATAGGGTCCTATTTGGGATGCTGCCACAGAGTGCTGTTAACCTAACCTTCACGTCCTTTGTGTTACACAGTGGGTGCTGCCAGAATGTTTGTATGGTTGTAGTTATTTTCTGTAGGGGATTTGACTTCTCCCCCCTTGTATGTTTACAAGTAAGAATCTTACTTGATGTATTTCCTTTTTCAGAGTTTTTTATGATTCGAAATGTTTACCTTGAATCGAAAGTGGATTTATGAAGCGTTTGTAACCCAGTAGGACCTCAGCAGCCTCTGGTAGTTACCCTCACGTAGTCTCACACGTCACCAACCGCTGAAGTTCACGTCTAGCATTTGAGTAGATCTTTGTTTCCCTGTTTGTTTCAGCCTGCTCCTTGTTGCCGGTGGCACCGTGCTGAAGATATGTGATTTTGGGACTGCGTGCGACATTCAGACCCACATGACCAACAACAAGGGAAGTGCAGCTTGGATGGCACCTGAGGTGTTTGAAGGCAAGCATGAGCTGCATGGGGAGCTTTTGAAACACATGTAAAAGAGATGTCTGTCTGGCCTCTGTCTTAGATAGCACACATCTGAGAACAAGGGCTATCCAAACAGGTGTAGCCTTTCACGACCGCGTTCACCTAGAGTTCATTGATAGTCGGCGTTTAAGTGATACTACTGTTAAGACCAGAGTGTTTTATAGTAGAGCTCATGTCTAGTGGTGGAAGTGCTCATTAATTGTAATAGTGCTCCACTTTCGATTTGTCACTCACTTGATCACTGGAAGGCACAGCAAACACGTAGACGCCATTTCTCAAAGCAGGATTTTTATCCAACTTTTGTTAGTATTTTCTTAATTTACAGTCATTCATATCTTGAGTGGTATGCATGATTACTGCACACAGACTTTTAGGTGAATGCAGTGTTTCACTGTTAAATTAAACGACTTAAACCAGATATAAAGTATGTAGAAAAATGGCACTATATATTTTAAAAATAAGATCATCCTTAAAAACGACCAAATAAAAACCAAGACAGTCAGGGAGAATCTAAAATTCCCATTGATTTTGTTATGTTTGAGTCACTCGGATAGCATAAGCCATGGCAAAATGTGTAGAATTGCAGGAAACTAGCTTTTAAACAGCAACATTTTGTCTCTATGCTAACTTTGCCACCGCTGCTGGAAAAAAATCCTTGGGGAAAAAACTGGAATGGAAGGAAAGGTTTCATCCTTGAGAGAATGTAGCGTTTGAGTCTATGCTCTCGGGTGGTCGCCTAATGTACTTTGTTTTACAAAACACATTGAGGCGGTCAGGAGGAAACACATGAGGTAGTCATTATCTTGTTTGTTGAGGGAGTAACATGACTCCATGCAATTAAGCACCTCACATTTGCCCCCAGAATGACCTCCTTAAAGCTAATTTGCATCACAGGGAGAAATGTTTTCAAAAGGCCTAAGCAGCACATCAACTTTAAGTCTTGAGTCCCAAATGACACTATTCCTTTATATAGCGCACTACTATTGTCCATAGCCCTGGTCAGAAATAGTGCACTAAATAGGGAATAGAGTGTCATTTGGGACACAGGCCATAACATGTGTGTGAAGAGCAGTTTAATTCTGCAGTAATGGCCACAGTAATTATGCATCTCCGGAGAAGCCCTGAAGTAAAATTGCCTCCTTATTTTCATCGCATTTGTGGTCTAAAGGTGCAGACCAAATAAAGGCTTCCTGTGCTTTCCCATAAACATCCCCTCAACACTCCTCACTTAACTGTGCCTCAGAGAATTACCTTTCATCAGTCAATCAGAGCTATGTCAAGCCCATCATTTTTTTCCCCCATCTGAAAGGCCCTGAGTGGAGCTCTTTCTCTCCTCTGTGCTTTCAGGCAGCAATTACAGTGAGAAGTGTGATGTGTTCAGCTGGGGAATCATTCTCTGGGAGGTGATCACGCGTCGGAAGCCCTTTGATGAGATCGGTGGGCCGGCCTTCCGCATCATGTGGGCGGTGCACAACGGTGAGTCCAAGTGGTGGGGATGGAGGTTGGGGAGGTGAATTCGTTCATGGTGGTGCTGACATGTCAATCGCCCTGGTGTTTCAGAGCCAGGTCCCCAGTGAGACCTGCTGAGAGATTAAATGAGTTACGAGGCTGACGATGAAGAGCAATTAAAAGACACTCGCCTGTGAGGCGCTCCCCGCGGTTTCTTCCGTCACACACAGAGTGATGGCGCAGAATGCAAACGAAACACTGACTGTCTGAGAGCAGGAGCACACCTGGGGCCACGACACTGCTGCTGCGCCCGTTTCTCTGACACGTTAGCAGGGCCTCCACAGCAGGGGCTGTCATTTGCAAGTGTTCTTCGTGTTTTGTACTGCAATGAACTTTCTGGAACGTCCTCATGTTAAAAGATTTGAGTTTCCATACGTTTTACTGTGACTGTTTTGTGATTGTTTGTATTCGTAGAGATGAAATATTGATCTAATGTGTCCTTATCTGTTTGTGTTGATGGTGTTCAGGCACCCGGCCACCGCTCATCAAGAGCCTTCCCAAGCCCATCGAGAGCCTGATGACCCGCTGCTGGTCCAAAGACCCCTCCCAGAGGCCCTCCATGGAGGAGATAGTCAAGATCATGACTCATCTTATGAGGGTAAAGACCCTCCTAGACACACACTCATACTCATAGAGATGCATTAAATGAAAGATTGCTTGGCCAAGATGGCCATCCTGCAGTCATTGACCGCCACAATGTCCATTCCAGTGTTCTTTTTAATTCTATGCCGACACTAACCCTGGATGCATGCAGGACTCTTTCCGTAGTGTCCTGTTCTCCGACTGCTTATCTACCGGTCAGTGTTGGTAATGGCACTCTTACATTCTCTGTCAACCTCTTTTCCAGTGCTTCCCAGGATCTGATGAACCCTTGCAATACCCTTACCAGTATTCAGATGAAGGACAGAGTAACTCGGCCTCCAGCACAGGTATTTTACTGAGTAATGTTGCTCCTATGCTGCTGATTGGGTTATTATTGAGATGCAGGGCTCCCTTGCAAAAGAGACCTTGGTCTCAATGGGACTCCCTGCTACAATTAAAGGTTAAATAAATAAATAAATAGAAATCTATGTCCTTGAAATGATGGAAGCTTTTATTACCTGCACTATAGTTTTACCTTCATGACACATCATTGACGTAATGTGGCAATATCGCCGTTGTCTCACTACCTCTCCATTGGGTATTATAGGTTCCTATGTGGATTGCACTAGCAGCAAGAGTGACACAAACATGGAGCATGTGAACTCTCAGGGGAGCAACGACACAATCAAGATCAAACCTCAGTTTGCCCATCAGTTCAGGCCAAAGGTAAGGCGGCAAGCTGTACTGTACATTGCTAGCCATTTCTACCACAACAAATAAACTGGAACAATTTACTTTGTCAAGTGACTAGAAAGAAAAGGTAGACAAATTAAGGCAATTACGTTTGTGTTGATGTAAACAAAACGATTTACACAAGCCTCGTATGAAAGTAGTCATGGTCATTTTGAAGTAACCATCAGTACTCTAGCCCATAATTTGGTGACCTAAGTGAATATTAGTCAAATGTACAGTAGCCCAACAGTATCTGTTTTGTCTGTGCTCTCCAGGGAGACTCATTGCGGAGCCTGCCTCTGTCCAGAGGGGGCAGTGTTGAGAGCCTGTCGGGGCGAACCCACAGCCTGGTGGCCTCCGAGAGCAAAAGAATGAGCGCAGACCTGTCAGAGCTGGAGCACAGGGTGCCTTTCGCTCCTGCAGGTAACGTCAGGATCTACAACCTACATACCCCACAATGGATTATGCAAGAGGACAGGTATAGGTCTACATATTTTCGTAACACACACCACACACACTGCTGTAGAGTATGGAGATCGGTGTTGCGGGTAACAATGTAAAATTTTGTGGTAATGATTAATATAACGGAGTTACCGTTCCAATTTGAGTAATAATATTACAGTTACTGATCAAATAAATGGGTATTTACTTTGTTCCCTTCCTATTACAGTTATTGATCCTCATAAATATAAGTGATTTTATTCCCTCTTGGTGTAATATAAAAAATATAATGAATTTGTCTTCTCACCAAGTTCCTGTTTATACACACACCCTTTTAATAACTGTTTTAGTGAGGGAGATGAAAAATGGCAGAAGCATCTAAGACATTGACTTTCTCAGCATGGTAGTGCGCCCATTACTTTGATTTGGTAGGACAAAATGACAAGAATATAACTAAAATGTCAGCCGCGCCCAAGCGAGAAACACACGTCTCCACTGCTAGAAACATGACGTCCAATCTCTTGAAGCACCTGCAAAGGCAACACGCCAACACAAAACTCTTAGTGGAAGACCCCCCCCCCCCGAGACCTGACCACTGCTGCTGAAGATTACTGTCGTCCAGTGTTCCCCAACTGGCAGCCCTGGTTTTATTTGGCCTTGAGTTTTCTGAGCTAAAATAAACAAAATAAAATATATATACGGTGCCTTCAGAAAGTATTCATACCACTTGGCTGATTCCACATTTTGTTGTGTTGCAGCCTGATTTCAAATGGATTAAACAGATTTTTACACACACTACCCCATAATGGCAAAGTGAAAACGTGTTGTTAGAATTAAAATGGTTGCTAATTAAATACTGAAATATCTCATTAGAAATAGTTGTATACCCCTCCCCAGATATATGCCTCGTCACAATTCTATCTCGGAGATCAACAGCCAGTTCCTTGGACTTTCTGTTTTGACACTGTCAACTGTGGGACCTTATCTAGACAGATGTGTTTCCTAACAAATCATGTCCAAACAATTGAATTGGCCACAGGTGGACTCCAATCAAGTTCTAGTGACATCTCAAACATAATCAAAGGATATTGGATGCACCTGAGCTCAATTTGGAGTTTCATAGCAAAGGGTTGTGAATACTTATGTAAATGGGAATTCTGTATTTCCTTTTCAATACATTTGCAAAAATTTCTAAAAACATGTTTATTATGAGGTATTGTGTGTGGATGGGTCAGAAAAAAATATTGAATTCAGGCTGTAACGCAACAATGTGGATTAGGTCAAGGGGTATGAATACTTTCTGAAGGCACTTGCTCAGTACCAGTCAAAAGTTTGGACACGCCTACTCATTCAAGGTTTTTTCTTTATTTTTACTATTTCCTACATTGTAGAACAACAGTGGTGACATCAAAACTACAAAATAACACATGGAATCATGTAGTAACCAAAAACGTGTTAAACAAATGTCAGTTGATGTTGAGATGTGCCTCTTACTTGAACTCTGTGAAGCGTTTATTTGGGCTGCAATTTCAGAGGTAACTCTGGGTCTTCCTTTCCTGTGGTGGTCCTCATGAGAGCCAGTCATCATACCGCTTGATGGTTTTTCCGACTGCAACTTTTCAGGATGGACTGACCTTCATGTCCTAAAGTAATTGATGGACTGTCGTTTCTCTTTGCTTATTTGAGCTGTTCTTGCCATAATATGGACTTGGTCTATTTTACCAAATAGGGTTATCTTCTGTATACCACACCTCCCTTGTCACAACACAACTGATTGGCTCAAATGCATTAAGAAGGAAAGAAATTCCACAAATTAACTTTTAACAGGGCACACCTGTTAACCTGCATTCCTTGTGACTACCTCATGAAACTGGATGAGAGAATGCCAAGAGTGTGCAAAGCTGTCATCAAGGCAAAGGGTGGCTACTTTGAAGAATTTCAAATATAAAATATATTTTGATTTAACACCTTTTTGGTTACTACATGATTCCATATGTGTTCATAGTTTTGATGTCCTCACTATTATTCTACAATGTCGGAAATGGTCAAATAAAGAAAAACCCTTGAATGAGTAGGTGTGTCTAAACTTTTGACTGGTACTGTGTGTGTGTGTCTGTCAAGTTATACAACATTTAAAAAAAAAAGATTTATCTGTTCACAAGTATTCCCACGCATAATAGAGAGACGTGATCATATACAAATGTAAGCAAGGTTTGAAATTATTGTTTTAGTCAAATATTTTATATGTTTGGGCTTCTTGCGGTTAGTTTGACGATCCCTGCTTTAGGCCTATCTCATCCAAACAACCAAGACTTGATTTGAATCGTTCTGGAGGACACGCTGTAACCCATGGAGAGCTCAACAAACGTGTAGCTGGGTATGTAGTTGAGGAAATGCTGCCCTTATCGACAGTAGAATCTGTCATTATTGGGCTACTTTTTTACTTTAAAAAAATGTAACCTTTATTTAACTAGGCAAGCCAGTTAAGAACAAATTCTTATTTGCAATGATGGCTTACCCCGGATGAACCCGGACGATGCTGGGCCAATTGTGCGCTGCCCTGTGGGACTCCCAATCACGGCCAAGATGTGATACAGCCCGTATTTGAACCAGTGACTGTAGTGACGCCTCTTGCACTGAGGTGCAGTGCCTTAGAGCGTGCTTTAGTCCTACGTAACGTTGACATTGTTTACATTGAGTGAGGACACACAATGTTTTTGAGGGTGTAATGCAAAAGTAATATAACAAGTAGTGGAACTAATTACTTTCCCCAGGGAGTAATAAGTCAAGTAATTTGTTATTGTTAAAAGATGTAATGGGTAATATATTAAAAACATTTTAATTACGACCCCAACACTGATGGAGATACAGATTCTGTAACATTGAAGTAGGCCAGCCAACGATATAGTCCTCAGAGATGTACATATGAATATGCAAATGTTTTACATAAACTGCCCATGGCATTCTGTAAGAGCTCGATAGATACATGCATACATATAGTAATCTTACATCAGCTACTGAAGTGGGTTTCATCCCAATACGAGAGCTGGAGAAATGTCTATGCCGTTAGAAGCGACTATCATGTCTCCCTCTCCGTCAAACTGCATGCCTCACCCCTCATATAAGCGCCTCCATATGCCCCTCGGCACTGGTGCCAATCATCTCCCCTCCCTCACACAGATCGGCGGCTGAGAGGAGGTCTTGTATTCATCATCAGCCCTGTCATGTTTAAATATTAAGCTTTTGAGGCAGTCAAATACTGTTTGGCATGAAAAAGCTATAATTAAGTCTCTTGTCAGGGTTTTCCCTCATGCTTTCTTTCCAGCTTTCTTTTGAGAATGTTTTTGCGATGTCAATTATTTTCAACGTTCCATGTGTTATTGTTGTCAATGGTATATCATCTGAATAATAATCACGTATTTAGCTTTAATCTGTATATCCTCAAAGCTCTTCAATAGTTAAATCAATTATGCTGTAGTTACTGTGTATAAATCAAATGTTCTATATTTATATTACAATCTTCAGAGCCATCTATATGATTTGATCATCTTTTCTAAGTGGATTCATAGTAAATATTCCTATTAGTACATTCAAACTGCTTGCTACGTGTAGCTGAATGCCTAACATGTCTGTGCTGAGACTTCCCATGCCGGGCCTAAATCCGCCTCGCTAGCACTGTGATGTCGAACCAATCGACTAACCACAGGACGCATGCTTCCTGTGCAATGTGCATGTACTTTTGTGCTCTGCATGCCAGTAGAGTCCAGAGAGGAGTGAGGGGGAGAGGGCACCGTCCGACATGTATGCTCCAGCTCTGGGCCCTCTCTTTGTCTGCATGCATGTGTACGCCAGCTGTGTGTGTATGTGTATCTGTTGCAGCACGTCCCCAGTATAAACGAGGCCACCGTAAAACGGCGTCATTTGGCACCATTCTGGACGTTCCCAAGATCGTCTTCACAGGTACCAGTGCGGACCACCAGGCTACCTGGTGCCCTGGGTGTAGCTGGCTTGACTGAACTGAATCAGCGGGTTCCTCTGTTTGCTCTGGGCTCTGACACTGCTGTTCCTGTACTGTCTGTTACTCCAGGTATCACAGGCTACAAGGGTCACTGGCCCCTGTAGGGGCCAACTGGCCAAAAACCTTAAACTTTGTCTTTGCATTTTCCGTTTGAATTGAAATCTGGGGAGATTTAAAAAAAACTAAATATTCCCCAATCTAAATAAGTCATTATTTTCTGAATGATGATAAACCTGGAGTAACACAGAGTTCTCTTTCCTCTCTTGTCTTTTGTGGTTTTGACAAGATGTTTAAAAGGGGCATGAGTTAACATGGTGGCGGCCTTATTGGGGTTTCACCCTCTAGTCACAAGGTGCTGATGGAGCCATTTCAATTCACATAGATCCGTCTTTTAATCTATCTAATCCAGATTCATGGATGAATCCAGACTTGAGTTAGCCTTGTGCAAAACTAATAGAATAGACTCTTGATTTAGGGGCACAGACCGGTTATCTAATCAGCATATTTGCAATCGAGGGGGGGGGGGGAATTGGTGTGATGATGAGATGCATAACTCATGGTCCTGTTTGTCTCTCAGATGTCATTCTGGTTTTACTGCAGGCAAGGAGGGAGTAAATCAGTTGGCTTGGTTGCTAGCTCCCCTCTCAGCTCGTCCTTGTCTCTCATGCGTAGAGGACGTCTGTTAAAAGCTCTGCGAATATATCTTTTTTTTTTTTTTGCTTCTTTACATCCATTAACTTTGTAAAAGTCATTTTGATTAATTTCCCTCACATTGTGGGTCACACAGCTATTATTACCATCCGATATAAGGATGAAAGGGGACAGCAGGATGAATGGGGACAGCAGCACTGGATATTGCAGGCCTTTTCTATTTAGGAAGTAGGAGCTGTAAGACATGTTGAATGAGTAGTTAATTAAACCAAGTGACTAAGGGAGAGGGCTGACGTAAGGGGATATTAAAGGTATGACAGGGTTGTTATCACTGTATGTGGCACACCTGGGTGTCACTCATTCCTACAGTTCATTTGACACCAGTCTCTATTTAGTAGCTCAATTAGTACGAAGCGTTACTTGATTTTTTTTAGTTTGTTGACGTTTTGGATTGGCATTCTAATTCAATGTCTTCAGTTTTGTATCGTAGTAAGCTGGAACTTAAAATGGCTCTAGTCGCAAAGTATTATTTTTTACACACGACACGACAATAACAGGACCTTATTCTGATGTATAGGCCCTAGAGCAACAATCACTGCAGTGACGGTGTCTCTGCCTGTGTGTCTATTGGTTTAAACGTGTTGTGCTATAGATATATCCTACTTTGGAAAGGTAGAGTTAAAATGGTAAGACCATTAGACCAGTACTTAGACCTACTGTACCAGAAAATAGACAGAGAGGCAATTGCCCCCATCTCTGTTCCCTGTAGTGCCACATTTCACAAACCTACATTCCTTGTAGTTTTAGATGTTAGGTTCCATAGTTGTTGTTTTATATATAAAAATCCTGATATTTCAGGTGTTGGCAAGTATTTCAAATGACTTCAATTGTCCCAAATCTAATATTTTAATGGTTACCATTATTGTTTCCCACATTGCAGTAGTTCAAGTGGTATTGTATGGGTCTCTGAGATTGGCAGCAAGGAGTGTGCGGAGGGTAAAAAGACCACAATGCTCTCATTGTCAGATCATTTCCAGCAGCTCGATATTCCAACAGTAAGACGTGACTCTGAAGACATTGTTCAAAGTTCTCCGGCAGAGATGGAACTAATAATATCTTCAACTGCCAGATGGCTGGAATTTCTCCTGTTATTCTGAAGATGCCAGGCAGGTCAGAGCCAGCCTCAGGTTTACCTTGGCTGGGGATTAATGAGGAAGACTAAAGGACAGGGCCAGGCCTGCTTGTCTTGTCTGAGACCCTGCAATGTGCTGTGAGCCCTGAAATAGCCTAGTTCCCCATCACCAGCCCCACCAACCCAAACAAGCAGATCTGCACAAACACGTGACACAGTGAGGCTTACCTATTCATGTGGTACAGTAGGTGTGGTCTGCAATGGGGTTATGGCAGTGGTGGTGTTTGTCTGCGTGTGTGTTGTGCCGTGTTAGTGTAAAGGTTGGGGGGGGGATGATAACTGCTGCTCTATGGTCATTTCATGGCCATGCCATAGCACATGTTGACAGGCCAGGGAGTCGGGGGTTAAATCTGTGCAGCTGTCCTGGCTCTGTGGATCGGACCCCCCTCATCCCTCACCACAGACAAGTCCCCCTGGAACTGTCTCTGGGTCTCGCTCATGGCCCCCCCCCTCCCTTCTCCATTTCTTCTCTATCTCTCCCTTTCGATCCATCCTTTCCACAGCCTCCTGTGAGGCGCAGAGGCGTAGATCTGTACAGGACCTCCCGGGGATCGGCACAGAGTCCAGCCAGGTAAGATGCTCTGCAGTAGAGCAGGGCCTGGGTTGTCGAGTGTAGCACCGTACAAGAAGCCTTTCAGAAGCCTTTCATTTGTTTTCCTTTTCAGAGTGGTATAGTATCTTCTCTCCCTTCTTTTGGATTGTTTTGCATTTTGACTGATCACGCCTATCATGTTTTGCTTGCTCTCGGAGGATTTGATACATGCTCGGTCAAACAAGGTGTCCCATGGGGGGAAATGCTACAGGATGTGATGGAGAATACTGTTTGATATGTCACTTTTGAGAAGATCGAGATATTCCAGGTGTAGAAAGAACATTGCGCCCCCCCCCCCTACGGACAACCTTCAAATAAGACCCTACGTCCTTGCATTCCTAAACGTTGATTCGACAGTATATTTTGTTAAAAGGCACACCTCTCCCTGTGCAGAGCTATGCAGTAGCCGAAGTTTACTGAGTTTAGTAAGAAACTAGACTTTGGACCCGGGTTTGTTTATTTTTATGTTCTTATACCTTTTTGTGAATTAAGAAAGAATATCTTTATGAATTCCCAATAGTGTGACAGAGATTGTGGTTCCTCTGATTTTCTTCTGTGTTTCTCTCTTGCGGAAGTGTGTACATAACCACAGACAGACTTTAGACCTTGTTTTTCACCCTTTATACTTGACACTTTTTACTTAACAAACTATGCATTGTTTTCCCCCAGTAAAACAGGCTCAGGATTTTCATGTGGGTTTCTGTTGCCGTAGTCATTGTTGACTTTGCTTGAGTGTCAGATGTTGTATGTGCCATGGACAAAAACAAAAGGGCCATTTCTTCTATGATTGGCTGTGTGAGTGATTGACAGTGTTGTTGGCCTGTTACAGGGGCTGTATGAGTGATTGACTGTGTTATGGTCCTGTTACAGAGGAGTAGGAACAGCAGCAGGTCCTCCAGTCCCAGTGTGAGGATGGTGCCGCCTGATAAGACCAGCAACCGAGGGTACAGCTTCTCTCCCGATGACCCCACAGGTATAGTAGTCTACCTCTGTCACTCAAACATGCTCATCTCACTGTCTACAGCTGCTTCTACAGATGGAGCTGGAAGGAGTTTGGTACATGTACTAATAATAATTTGATGAGCAAATTCACTCATACTGCCCATGTTCCTTACTGTATTATCCTATATTGATGCTGGTGCTCAACTTGTTGCTAAATGTAAGATCCAAAGACATTGTATCCCATTCCCTTTGTGCTGTTGAGAGATGAAAAAGTGAAGGTTGGCGTTTAGAACCAGTTTGATTGAATGAAGTCAGCGTCTCGTGTTGGTTGTGTCACCCTCTCACAACCCTGAGTGCTGTAATGGCATCAATGTCATTGTGGATGGGGGCGTAAATCACTTGAGCAGGTTCTGCAGACATTACGTAATCCTCATCAATGATTTAAGGCGCTGTCACACGGAGCCTGAGAGGGGCGGGGACACTGACACAGGTCTATTTCTGTTGAAGGACTTCTGGTGTCTATTGATAACTGTGTGCCTGCCCAGTCGACTCATCTTGCACCGCCTGGGCCTGTGCTGGTGTCACTGTCAGACCAAAAACAAACACAAGTCTTGCTCTCTCCTGCCCAGATACCAACGGCTCAGACAACTCCATTCCCATGGCATATCTCACTCTGGACCACCAGCTGCAGGTAGGGTTCCATTTCATACCGGACCACCCCCGACCCCGTCTTGCGAATGTTAAGCATTATTTTATGCCACAAAACAGCTTGATCCCACTCCCATCCCATTCAAGTGTTTGTGTGACCTGTCAAAATTGGCCTCGCGATTGGCCATTTGACAAACTCTTGATTATTTTTCTTTTGTCGATTGCTCTATTTTGTGTTTGATTTCAAATGTTGAGGTTTTCCCTCTCAACGATGTTTTCAAGGACACTGCAAATTGACTGTATTAACTCAATTAGTGCAGGGATTACTTCTGTTGTCACAGTGAGAAAATTATGCTATCCCAAAAGCGGAATGTCTTTATAAATACCCACCGGCTACGGCGGTGAGCCATGTTGTGTATTTTTAAAAGCTCAGACGGTTCTGAGAGCTGATAGAAATACATTTTGCAACACATCTAACTGGCTATAAGCTCCCTAGATCAATTAATGACAACATGCGTGGTTTATTTTCAGCCCCTCGCTCCTTGCCCAAACTCCAAAGAGTCCATGGCCGTGTTTGAGCAGCACTGTAAAATGGCCCAGGACTACTTGAAAGTGCAGACAGAAATCGCCTTACTGATCCAGAGAAGGTGAGTAGTGAACCCTTACTCTACCTCTCCATCTTGTAGGGCAAGCGTTCAGCCACTACCAAAGTGCTGCGATAATACGCTATTTGTTCATTCTGTGTTTTTTTTTTTTTAAGGGGACTGATGTGGTACTGCAGTGTCTAATGTAATTTACTCATGTACTGTAAGCCCTGCTGAATGTGGCCAGACACATATTTTTGATGTGATAAAAAAAACATCTCCCGTTTTAAGGGGTGGGCTGTCTTGTGATTAACATAACAAGCAGCTCCATCGCATGTGTAGCACGTATTTAGACTTGGGCGTATGACTATGCAGAAGGCCACCCAAAGGCAATTACTGAATTTCGATGACAAATCCAAGGCAGGCAGGCCTTCTATGCCGTGGAAGTCGAGCGCAGTGGAACAACTGGCTGTGTTTGGCTAAAGAGCTCGGCTCATATTTCTAGACGATGACTTTAGCAAGGAAACTACCGTGTTTGTGGAGTCAGCGTTTTTTTCTCACACGGGCTATCCGATGCTTTGGTGCTCCTTTGCATCTCTCTCCAGCCTCTGTTTTGCTTATTGTGAAGTGCCCCTGTTCAAGCACAGCTGAGTAATTCACAATTATCGGAATAAAGGCCCAGTGTAGTCAAAAGCGTGATGTTACTGTCTTATATACATTTCCACACGATGAGATGCAAATAATACTGTGATATGGTGAAAATTATGATCATGCCCTTTTTAGTATAAGAGCTGTTTTGAAAAGACAAGCTGATATTTCAGCCTGTTTTGGTGGGATTTAGTTTTAACCTGCCCGGTGACATCACCATGTGGTAAATATACAAATAGAAAGAGTTCCAGACCTCTCTGCCAATAACAGCTAGTTTTCTCTCCAATCAGAGTACTCTGACAGTGCTGAGTTAAATTCTTGCTTGAGAAAGTGCGCTTTGCTGAGAAACTATATTTCTTTTAAATGAAAATTGTAACAAATAAACAATCACAGTAAGGTACTTGTTAACCAGAAATTATTTGATATTGAGACAAAAACAGCTGCATTTGGCCTTGTAAATGCAACAGTTTCAACGATTTTACCCAGTTACAGTTCATGTAAGGGAAAGTACATTTAATAAATTACTTAGGCCCTAATCTATGGATTTCACATGACTTGACAGGAGCGCAGCCATGGATGGAGCTAGGCCCACCCACTGGGGGAGCCTGGCCCAGCCAATCAGAATAAGAAAAAAGGCTTTATTAAAGACAGAAATACTTCTCAGTTTCATCAGCTGTCCGTGTGGCTGGTCTCAACGATCCCGCAGGTCCTGGGCTGGCGTAGTTACACGTGGTCTGTGGTTGTGTGGCCGGTTGGACGTACAGTACTGCCAAATTCTCAAAAATTGTGTTGGAGTCTGCTTATGGTAGAGAAATGAACATTCAGTTATCAGGCAACAGCTCTGGTAGCCATTCAGCATGCCAATGGCGCACTCCCTCAAAACTTGAGACATCTGTGGCATTGTGTTGTGTGACAAAACTGCACATTTTAGAGTGGCCTTTTATTGTCCCCAGCACAAGGTGCACCTTTGTAATGATCATGCTGTTTAATCAGCTTTTTGATATGTCACACCTGTCAGATGGATGGGTTATCTTTGCAAAGGAGAAACGCTCACTAACAGGGATGTAAATGCATGTCTGCACTATTTGAAATAAATACTATTTTTTGTGCATATGGAACGTTTTGTTGGATCTTTCATTTCAGCTCATTAAACATGGGACCAGCACTTTTACATGTTGCGTTTATTTTTGTGTGTGTAATATTATAATAAATAAAAATGTATTGTTCTTTCTGTTTGCATTTGACCTTTTTCTCTTTTGCAATGTGCTTCTCTTTTTAGTTATTGTTATCTGATGTAAGCTGCCGCACTGCAATTCAGTTTTCCATATTGTAAACTGCTCAAGTCCACCATTGCGGCAGCTATATTTGTATGTGTAAATAAAACCAATTTATATCTCCAGGAAAGAGTTGATCGCTGAACTGGACCGAGACGAGAAGGACCAGCAGAACACGTCCCGCCTGGTCCAGGAGCACAAGAAGCTACTGGAGGAGAACAAGTCTCTGTCCACCTACTACCAGAAGTGCAAAAAGCAGCTGGAACTGATCCGTGCTCAGCAACAGAAGAGACAGGGCACCTCGTGATGGGCCACAAGCTGGCCGCCACCTGGCTCGTGCTGCAGAGACACACAAACAAACTGTCCCCATGTCATATCCCCTGTTCTCATCCCCTGCCTCTGCTCTTTCCTGGGTCACCTGTAGTCTAGTCTGAAACCCAGACCCTACCTGCAAAATAATTGACACTATCTCTCTCCTCCTCCTCCTCCTCCCTCTGCCCCATGACAACTATGATCTCAACCTAGGTGCCCACGCCTTCACCCTGTAGGTTCCAGTGAGTGGATCTGGTTTTACCTTGTACTGTAAAGAGACCTGTGTTTTACTGTGTATCTGCATGTTGCGTTATTGACACACCCTGCTGATAACATGGAACGGAATATTAGATGTGCACTCAATCAAGCTGTTATGGAATATCTCTTGCACATCTTTACAGTACATTCTTTGATAGCAGGCCAAAACAATCAGCATGCATCTGCTCTCTCTGCCCATAAAGAGCTGGAGTCCTAAATTGCCTGCTCTGGGTTTAGTGAACACACGGGACCGAGCGATGGGCTTCTAGGCCTCGATTGTCAGCCATTCTTTTAGTCTGGATGCGATGCTTCTTGAGGTGTGTGAGTGTAGTACAGTAACTGCTGCTGCTTCTTGAAGTATGTGAG
This sequence comes from Oncorhynchus nerka, assembly GCF_034236695.1. NCBI lineage: Eukaryota > Metazoa > Chordata > Actinopteri > Salmoniformes > Salmonidae > Oncorhynchus > Oncorhynchus nerka. The sequence goes on from NC_088408.1 coordinate 39,329,215, forward strand.
TACAGTAACTGCTGAGCCTGATTGGAGAGGGAGGCCAGTGAGGGGTGTGAAATATGTTTGTCTCTATTGCTCTCAGGGCCCCTCGGACCCTCCCCTGGGCTGCATGGTCAGTGTGTGTCCACCCCTCCTCCCACAGTCCAGTCCTCCCATTGGTTAGTTTTACCCTGACCTGTCCTCCTAACTGGCCAATGGCCATGTGTCCTTGAGAATGTGAAAAACAAAGACGGTCTAGACAAAAAGTGTGAATTATGTGCAGAAGTTGGTGTTTTAATGAATTATGACCAGAATCTATTTGACTAATCTTTGATCTCTAAGTGTTGTTTTGTTACCCTTTAATGCAAAAAGAGCCACCTTTTTTTTCTTTTTTTTTGGTGAGCACAACCCCTTGCAAAAGAAATCCACCACAACCTATCTGAATGTATTTAATGTATGTTCTATTTATTTTACCGGGGGATGTATTTTAGATATGCCTTGCACATCCATGATGTCTTTGATAAAAAAGGAAGGACTTGGCTTGTCACAAGTACCTGGATAGAAACATGGGTCGGGCCTCAAACAGAGATTAAATATAGTCTTCTTTCAACAACCACAAAAAAACACAAGCAAAGATGACAGACTTATTTTCTCAACCTGTTTAATTGAAATTAACTATGTACGAGGTTCAAAGGGCAACATGTTTATCATGACTTAATTTTGTTTCCTTTTGTTTTTTTCCTATCCATTTTGGTGTTAGAGATTATACTTTTATCTGGTATGGGAATGCAGAGATGTACAAGAGGCCTATCCCTCGCCTATATGTTTTTAGTTCACATGTTGCCTTAGAATTTGATTGGTAGATTTTAAAGTATTTGACTTGTTTTTCGTTCCTTTATTGCGGGGTTCACTTGCGCCTCATTTGAATGTAATGGACAGTCAGTCAGTGAGAATGGTTTGACTTTTGTTTTGAGGGAGAATTGTATATTATGCCAATGGTTTACCAGGAGGCTGATTGTCTGGTCAAATGAATGATGTCAATAGGCTGCAAAAGAAATCATGATATCTGTCACTGCTTTTCCCAATTTAATAGAATGAATCCATGTAGCTTTAAGTATCGGTGCAAGAAGAAAGTTGATTTAGAGATCTAAACTTACAATGAGAATTGATCTTACTTTGAAATGTTGTCTTGCCGTTTCATTTGACCAGACCTGCTGTTGCTGCTACAGTCCTTCAAATGTTTTGCACAATCCTCTGGTTTTACTGATTTACATGTAACTAACCGTTTGGGTCTTGTACTTCAAAGTATATATTATGATGGTTTACAAGGGAGGTGACAGGTGAAATTGTGTAAGGGTTCATTTGCTGCAGTTATATCCCTAGTTTTTCCCTTTTCTTAAAGTTATATTCACTATCATTTTATTAACCATTACTGTATATAAAATGTGTAAGAACTATTGGGAACAGGTACAGTGCCTTCGGAAAGTATTCAGACCCCTTGACATTTTCACATTTTGTCTGTTTTGTCTTATTCTAAAATTAATTAAATATCTACACACAATACCCCCTAGTGGCAAAGCAAAACACAGGATTTTAGACATTTTTGCAAATGTATTAAAAAATAAACTGAAATCACATTTTACATAAGTATTCAGACCCTTTACTCAGTACTGTGTTGAAGCAACTTTGGCAGCGATTACAGCCTTGAGTCTTGGGTATGACGCTACAAGCTTGGCACACCTGTATTTGGAGTTTCTCCAATTCTTATTTGTAGATCTTCTCAAGCTCTGTCCGGTTGGATGGGGAGCATTGCTGCACAGCTATTTTCAGTTCTCTCCAGAGATATTAGATTGGGTTCAAGTCCGGGCTCTGGCTAGGCCACTCAAGGACATTCAGAGACTTGTCCCGAAGCCACTCCTTTATTGTCATGGATGTGTGCTTAGGGATTTTGTCCTGTTAGACTGGGGAGAAGGTTCACCTTCCGAGGTCTTGAGTGCTCTGTAGCAGGTTTTCATCCAGGATCGCTCAGTACTTTGCTCCATTCATCTTTGCCTTGGTTCCTGACTAGTCTCCCAGTACCTGCTGCTGAAAAACATCCCCACAGCATGATGCTGCCACCACCATGCTTCACCGTAGCGATGGTGTCAGGTTTCCTCTAGAAGTGACACTTGGCATTCAGGCCAAAGAGTTCAATCTTGGTTTCATCAAGCCAGAGAATCTTCTTTCTCATGGTCTGAGAGTCTTTAGGTGCCTTTTGGCAAACTCCAAGCGGTATGTCATGTGCCTTTTACTGGCCACTCCATAAAGGCCTGATTGGTAAAGTGCTGAAGAGGTGGGAGAACCTTCCAGAAGGACAACCATCTCCACAGAGGAACTCTGGAGCTCTGTCAGTCTAACCATTGGGTTCTTGGTCACCTCCCTGACCAAGGCCCTTCTCCCCTGATTGCTCAGTTTGGCCGGGCGACCAGCTCTAGGAAGAATCTTGTTGGCTCCAAACGTCTTCCATTTAAGAATGATGGTGGCCACTGTTCTTGGACCTTCAATGCTGCAGAATTATTATCCACAAAATGTGGAAAAGGTCTAGGGGTATGAATACTTTCTGAAGGCACTGTATGTTCCTGGGAGGGAGGCATCATGAAATAAACTTTAACATTGAGAAATTGTATTTTTTAACATGTTTTATATATTTTTTTTGTGTGAGAATTTATGGTCTACACGCCCACCCAAATAATTCATAAAACGTATTGATCCACATGGCTCAATATTACAAAAAATGCCAAAACGTTATCCCTGTTATGATTTAGATGAGCTAAATTTGTCTTGCAGATTGTGTTTTCATCTTATATCTCGAAGCTTCCCATAACACCCTTCAGTGAAGGTTGTGGGGTGCTGGGTAAGGTGTTTGTTCACACCTGAACTGGCAACACAAACAAATGAGTCTGCTAAAGGACTGACTACTGATGACTGGCATCACATCGGTCAAGGACCTTACTGTGTGTAAGTTCAATCATTACTAGGTGGGGTTTTCGTCCCGCTCATCTTTTTTTGTGGTTCTTTGTCTTATATAATGGGGATTTCTGGGTGTTTTTGTTTTCTGCCAGGAGGTGGCGTACAAGATCTAGACATGTTCTCTGTCCAGGAACTGAGGCTATTTTTCACGGACAAAGAAACTGAGCGTTTGCCACTGTATGGTGTAACAGTTGAGGGGATCAAACCTGACTCTTAATACTTTGTGTACGGTAATGATTCAAGACTTGTAACCTCATTTATTGATTGCATGAAATTATGATCTTGTTTTATATGGCAACAACACGATTAGTTACACAAGTCCCTAACAAAGCTGGTCAGATTTGCCTTTTGAAGTCTTAGCAAAAACCGATGATCTGATTCCTCTTTCAAGGGCAAAAGGTATGTAACACAATGTTTTTATATTTTTTTGTTAAAATGATCTCCCTTCTGCTTTACGAAGGCTGTGTTTTCACCCTCACAATAGAGTTAATCTTGTGTGTTTTGAAGTTGACCGCTAAAAGAGAAGACAATTAATAATTTTCAGGAGAAATGATGTCATCTCCCTTCTGTGGCCAGGTATTGTGTTGCTTGCTTTGGCTGGCCTCCATGCCCTTGTTGAACTGTTGAGTGTGGTGGAAATAAGGAACTGAGCGTTTTGTTAGCAGCCCTATCCTGTGCTGCGCTGCTTTGTTCTCACAGTGACATTCTCATTTTGTGTTTTGCTTCTTGTCTCTGCAGAGAGGAAATGGATGGCGAAGGTCTGTGTCTGGCCATGGAAACAAGAATGCCATCTTTGGGCCTGTGTCCCAAATTACATCCTATCCCGTATAACAAGGGTAGTAGGCAACCCTGGTTCTGGAGGGCCGCAGGCAGTGTTGAATTTGTCTGTGTTGAATTTAGGCATTCACTGAACTGATCAATTATCTCACTTGGTCAGGTGTGGTGCCTAGTTGGTGCCTACCGCTGCCCTATATAATGCACTACTCCTGGCCAAAAGTAGTGCACTATAAAGGGAATGGGGTGCCATTTGGAATGAAGTCTTTCTCTTTCCTAGATATGCAGATGTCTTTCTTTTGTGAGTGTGTTTTGTATGCACACATCAACACTGATTTCAAATTCTATGCTTGGATCCAACTGTTACGTGTTTATATTCTTGGTAGGGGATTAGTTAAATTCGTAAGAACTATTGTGCATCTGTCGTAGGAAGGTATGACATACTGCATTACACGATTACAGCCAAAAATACCAGTTTTTGTTGTCAGTCATCATGCTTTTGCACAGTCTTTCCTTGACTTTGTCGAACAATGATGTAAGTGGTTGGCAATATGAATGCCTATAGTACAAGCATTTCACTACACCCACAATAACATGCGCTAAATATGTGCGTGACCAATACAATTTCATTTTATTTGAGCTATTGCACAATGATATTGTTCATTACTACTGTTTGTAGACATGGCTGTTGAGAAATTACTGCTTGCGTTGAAGTTTAACAATGTGTGGAGGCAGAATGATCATTCATCTTCTCTCTGAAAAGGAAAGTTGAAGTTGCACTTAATGTGCACTAGAATTTCTCTATCTCATGGTAGCCATGGAAACTGTGTGACATAAATAGGCTAGAAACGGTCAGAGAGATGTTGCAGTTTTTAATAATGGACAGAATTTGGGTCATAATATCGTGTATGTTGGTCTATAAATTGCACTGTGTGCCAGATACGTATTCCATTAATCTGTATGAATCCCTAGTTGGCCTTCAAAAGAGGCTGTGGGTGATTATTTAAGTTCTCGTCTGCAGAGTCAAAGACATGACGGCGGTTTCAGCTCTGTGTTGGCAGTTTACTTTCTGTAGGCTACATCTTACCAGGTGTAGTATTTCATGTGCATTTCATATATTTGGATGGTAGTAATTTAACTTTACGTGGTCATATAAAAAAAAATCTATTGTTTTACCATAAAAATAAACATTCTGTTATTTTCTTCAATTACTGGATCAGAAACAAATTAGCAACCGAAACAGAAATGATTGCCCACAAATATCAAAAATATTGGGTAGTAAAACCCACCGGGCACACACTGTTGTTTTAACATAATTTGTCAATGTATTGTGATGTGGAAAATACATTTAGATTTGAAAAAAGTCATCAACCAGTACTGTTTTCATCTCATTTCAACCAGCGTGTAAAACAAATACATTGACTTAACCTGATTAACAGGTTACATCATTCTAATTTCAACATAATCATCAGAACCACAGTACCTGTCAAGTTTGGACACACCTACTCATACCAGGGTTTTTCTTTATGTTTACTATTTTCTATATTGTAGGATAATAGTGAATACATGAAAACTATCAAATAACACATGGAGTCATGAAGTAACTAAAAAAGTATTTTAAAAATCAAAATATATTTTAGGTTCTTCAAAGTTGTATTTATTTTACCTTCATTTAACTAGGCAAGTCAGTTAAGAACAAATTCTTATTTTCAGTGACAGCCTAGGAACAGTGGGTTAACTGCCTTGTTCAGGAGCAGAACAACATGTATTTTTTTACCTTGTCAGCTAGGGGATTCGTTCTTGCAACCTTTCGGTTACTACTCTAACCACTAGGCTATCTGCCGCCCTAAGTAGCCACCTTTTGCCTTGATGACAACTTTACACGCTCTTGACATTCTCTCATCCAGATTCATGAGGTAGTCACCTGGAATGCATTTCAATTAACAGGTCTGCCTGGTTGAAAGTTAAGTTGTGGAATTTATTTCCTTCTTAATGCGTTTTAAGCCAATCAGTTGTGTTGTGACAAGATAGGGGTGGTATACAGAAAATAGCCCTATTTGATAAAAGACCAAGTCCCTATTATTGCAAGAACAGCTCAAATAAGCAAAGAGAAATGACAGTCCGTCATTACTTTAAGACATGAATGTCAGTCAATCCGGAAAATTCCAAGAACTTTGTTTTCAAGTGCAGTCGTAAAAATCATCAAGCACTATGATGAAACTGGCTGTCATGAGGACCGCACACAGAAGACCCAGAGTTACCTCTGCAGAGGATATGTTTGTTAGAGTTATCGGCCTCAGAAATGGCAGCTCAAATAAATGCTTCACAGAGTTCAAGTAACAGACACATCTCAACATCAACTGTTCAGAGGAGACTGTGTGAATCAGGCCTTCGTGGTCAAATTGCTTTAAAGAAACCACTACTAAAGGACTCCAATAAGAAGAAGACTTGCATGGGCCAAGAAACATAGCAATGGACATTAGACTGGTAGAAATCTGTCCTTTGGTCTGATGAGTCTACATTTGAGATTTTTGGTTCCAATTGCCGTGTCTGTGAGACTCAGAGTAGGTGAACAGAATATCTCTGCATGTGTAGTTCCCACCGTGAAGCATGGGGGAGGTGTGATGGTGTTGGGGTGCTTTACTGGTGACACTGTCTGATTTATTTATAATTCAATGCACACTTAACCAGCATGGCTACCACAGCAGTCTTCAGCGACATGCCATCCCATCTGGTTTGCGATTAGTAGGACTATCATTTGTTTTACAACAGGACAATAGCCCAACACACCTCCAGGCTGTGTAAGGGCTATTTGACCAAGAAGGAGAGCTGTATCAGGTGACCTGGCCTCCACAATCACTCAACCCAATTGAGATGGTTTGGGATGAGTTGGACTGCAGAGTGAAGGAAAATCAGCCAACAAGTGCTCAGCATATGTGGGAACTCCTTCAAGACGGTTGGAAAAGCATCCCAGATTAAGCTGGTTGAGACAATGCCAAGAGTGTGCAAAGCTGTCAAGGCAAAGGGTGGCTACTTTGAAGAATCTAAAATGTAAATATATTTTGATTTAACACCTGTGGTTACTACATGTGTTATTTCATAGTTGTGATGTCTTCACTATTATCCAACAATGTAGAAAATGGTAAAAAATAAATAAAGAAAAACCCTTAATGAGTAGGAGTGTCCAAACTTTTGACTGGTTCTGTATATACGTTGAAATGGCAGATTTTATTATAAATATTTTATTTGACCTTGTTTCAATGTTGATAGTAAAATGGTATGTTTGAAACAATGCCATTGTTTCAACATCAATAAAGAGGTACATTGAAATCAAATGTGAAACCACAGTCTACTGATTTCTGCCTGAACAGTGACTCCTACTGGTATGAGGCGTAATGCACTTCAGTGAGAACAAGTCTACCAGCCAGAGGCCTATCTCTATGTACCCAACTTAGCTTTAATTCAGCTGAGCTATCATGTCAACACAGTTAGACAATGATCAGCTTCCATATTAAATAACATTGAATAGTTGAAAGTAACTACTCTAACGTTTCTTACACAAGCTGTTTGTGAAAGTAAAATCAGAATGAGGTTGGGTTTATGTAAGCTATATTGACATCTAACTTGCCCAACAGATTGTGCCATCATTTCAATGTGTAGGTAGGTATACTATCATTCATCCATGGTTGATTGGCTGTTTAGAAGTAATTACTATAAATAGGATGCCAAATTCATAATATTAACAATGCACTTTTACCTTTTTGTTATTGTCTTGTATATGAAGGATGGTTGGTTGGTTGATTTCAAATGTAATCTATAAATTATTAGTATGTTTAATTCACCTCTCCATCTCAACCAAAAATCTAAGTTGAAGAATAGGACTAAATCAAATCAAATTATTTGAAGTGCATTTAAAGTTTGATTTGATTTTGTACAATTCTTTAACTTGGATTTTTGGTTGAGCTGGAGATATGAATCCAACTTGGATAGTATTGTAACGACCCTGGGTTTATAACCGCGGAAATCAACTCTGCCGCTCGCGCATTTATAGAGCTAATGGTAACTACTCATCTTCCAAAGATTCAATCGACCATGGATTAATGATAGTATACCTATTATGGTGTGCTTTAGGCAAATCAGATGTCAATGTAGCCTACGTAAACTTCACTCCAAATTGACTTCTACATACAGATTGTGTAAGAAAAGTTAGTGACTTTCAACTATTCAATGTTATTTAGGTGGTCTACGTTTATGTAGTCTATTTTTAACGTTTCTATGTGGAATTTTCAATGCCCTTTCAACATGTACATAGTTCTGATGATTATGTTGAAATTGTATCCACTTATTACTCAGGTTAATTCAATATGTTTAAGTTTGAACCTCATTTCAATGTTTACAGAGCTGATTAAAACGAGATGAAAACAGTACTGGTTGATTACTTTTTTCAAATCCAATCTATTTTCCACGTTAGGTTCCACGTCACAACACGTTGACAAATTAAGTTGAAACAACGTTGATTCAACCAGTGTGTGCCCATTGAAAATACTGCCTCCCTCCCTAGCCGTTCACAATAATCCTCATTAGCATCCTTTTTAAGATAGCCTGGCTGAAAATCGTCAATTGAAAATAATTAGATCTAATGGCAATTAAGCAAAGACACCCTACTGTATAATTATGTGCTGAAATTGACAGTTGTAATGTTCACACATTTTGATGATGGGAAAGGTTCAAGCTCTCTGCAAAGCATGCGGAGGAAAGGACTGGGAGGATAAATACGTATACATCATGCCATTCCAAGTAGGGCTAGCACAATTATCGACTAATCACTGAACCAACAGTTATGGATAGGTCACCAAATAGCAGTTTTTCATTTTTACGTGAAGTGGGTAAAGTTCACTTAGAAGCTTCGTTTCCACAAGTTCAAAGCGGTCCAAACCATTCAATTTCAAGACAGAGGTGTCGCCGAAGCTTTGTTGTATGATTAGGTATACAAGTGCAGAAAGTTTTTCTACATAAATGCCAATTATAACAATAACCGTGACTATTTGCTTGACAATTTATCGTTACCCCAAAAATGCCATAATTGTCACAGCCCTAATTTATACTCCTGTTGAGGGTGACGGAGACATTCTCCCACCAAGACGGAGGCAGAGAAACATGAACAAGAGGTCTCCAATGTGTATGTGTATGACAGACAAGATGTAAGGTGTTGCGATAGAAAGACATGTTATATTTTTTATTTATGTGCTGATAAGATGCTCCCATTGAGATGAGTCGCTGTCTCCTGCACTGTACTCTGTGCAGTGTGGGTGAGAGGTGACGTGTCTATATTTTATCTTCAATCACAAGAGCTGCATACCGCATCTTCTCCCCAGATGGGTCTGGGGTGGGGAGTGGAAGGAGGGAGGACTGGCTGTATAGTACAGGGCTAGCTATATAACAATCCACCATTCCCTTGCACCTTACAATCTGCACATTTTCCTCCACGAAGCAGACAACTAATACCAATAAAACAGTAATCACAATCAAAATATGTATGTGTGTACAATTGTATGTACTGTATATGTGACAGAGCGAGAGAGTGGGAAAGAGGGGAGAGCGCTGAAGCGCTGGCTGTGTTGTGACTGAGTGGGACAGTGCGACAAGCTGTTATTACAGGCCCATGTGACTGACAGCGTGTGGGCGAAAAGCAATTGCATTCAAGCATGCGTGTGGTGACGACGGCCTCTAGGGGAGCAGATGCGTAGAAGACTGAGGCTCTCAGACAGAGAGAGAGAGAGACGGGTAGCTCAAAATGTGATGACTTATCGCTCACTCTGTTTGTTTACTCGGCCCGTTCATCGACAGAGCAACGAGTGAGCGTGGTGATGACAGGGAACTGTCTTAAAGGATTTCACCTGTTCAGCCACACGGAAAGCAGCTTAGAGCACAGTGTATATAGGTCCACTTCCCATGTAAACAGCCCGTGCAACCCCGCTGAGTCTGACTAGAGTCTAGACTAAACAGGGAGCTTTCTCTGTTTACTGCGCTATCCAGGCACACAGTGAATTCTTCAAAAGCATCTGTGTACAAACTCCTTATCAACACAAGAGTTGTGTCATGGCTATACCCTCTCCAGCTTATCTGCTTAAATACTTTTTCCTGGGTGGAACTGGCAGCCACTCAGAAATTCCTGTTCCTGCTCCTCCCTCCCTCACTGGCCAGAACACACATCAGTGGCTAAAAACGGGCAGTAAAAAAAGCTCTGTTACTGTTTGGGTTTGTTTAGACCATATGAGTGATTGAGGGTTCTGCTTATGAGCCAAGGCATTGGTTTGGCATTGGTGTGAACCCTGCAACCCCAGCCTCACCGCCCACGCACATACACGCACTTGTCCACACTTGATGAACATAAAAAACAATCTGTCAGCCAAGGAAGTTCTGGTTTTTATTTTTCCATCTCAAAGGTAAGAGAGAAAAAAATGCAAACCAACTCAAACTGCCAGACAACTATTGTATGAGGCCTGAGGCAGGCACGGACGGTCTGTTATTGTGTTTGAATGCGTGTCACCTGTTCTGAAGGTAACCTGAGCCAGGGAAGTTGTTCTGTGGCAGGCTTTGTTATGAATGGCGGTAGAACGGTCCCTGGGGCACTGTTAGAGCTACTGTAATTGACGTAATCAAGGTATTTGGGTTTGGGTCTCATGCTAGCTGACAACAAGGCTGCATTTACGTCTGTGCCTAGGTCTGAGCTTGCCGTACGCCTTAGCCAGCAAATTCATGGATGATTTCTGTCTCTGGGTCCTATCGTTCGACCGCAAAACCCAAATGAATCCCTTTGAAATGAGTCATCCCTCCACACACTAAGATGTGACTGTTTGACCGACTTGTCTCTCTCAGTTTGTACGGAGCTTTTGTTTCTGGTTTTACTCCGAATACTTTTGCTATGAGTCACTTGTTTCGAACAAATGCAGGATTGTACAGGCTTTGCTTGCGATGTGGTAGTGTATATACTGTACCTTTAAATATACAGTGTATACATGAAGTATAAGTAATGCAGGCAATTAGTAAACATCAAAAGCCATTAGTGTGAATGTTCTACTCTTTCCAAGAACTGCATTTTCAAGATGGCATTTCAGCGAGGTAACTCTCCCGGAATGTAGTGTATGTAGATATACCAATCCTGTGTGGTCTGTCTGGATTGCTCTGAGGTACATCAGTTCATCTGAGTACAAATACAATAATGGGATAGTATGCTGTCCCATTAGAGTTTAAATGTACTTTTCGAGATTTCTTAAAATTGCATCGTTGTATCTGTATTCACTTATCTCGAGTTGGTGAAAAATGTTTCCTCATAATGGACAGATAGCCTTCTGCCTATTGTTTATGCAACTCAACACAAAACAACATTCCTCCATGTTGAGCAATCCGTGCAACTGCCTTTTCCTCACAACTGAAAGTTCATGGTTTCTCAGATTCCACTCCACTCTGTGGGTGAGTTGAGTCAAACCTTTCTGTAGCGTCTCACTACACTATGCTGCCATACCTCCAATGTCTTGCCTGAATGTCAGACACTGAACATGCTGTTTGGATTAGCTCTAATTAGTCTTCCTGACATAAACTTCAGTGTTTGTCCCCAGTGGAGGCGGGAAACCAAGGTTTTGCCATCCCCACTTTAGACTCCTTATATTCCACAGACGTTTGAAATTAGCTTCTCCTCGTGCAACTTTGAGCATTCTCAGCATAGGCACGATGTTGACTTCAGGAGCATTGTCTGCTGAGACAAAAGAGTGAGCCATGTCTCTCTGTCTCTCTATGCTAAGATATGGGACACCTTCCCTCTGGAGGCCCCCAGCCCCGCTTTGGTGCTAAACCATTTGGATGGGTATTAAAAGCTTCAGATGTCCTGAAGGTTTCTGTGGATGAATATGAATATGAATGGCTTCTCTAATCTGCTGGATTACTTTGGGTTTGTCAAATGGTGTGTCTCTGGCCTCCCATCAATCTTTCCTTCACAGACCTCCTTGTCTTCTCCTCACAAAATGTCTCACTTCACACATTTTTTCCACTAACAAGGGTCAGTTCATTTTGACCATTTAACATTTAGTACTTATTATCTCAAATGTAAGTTTAACTTTTGTGTGGGTTACACATAGACTCTAAAATTACACTCATGCATGTTGCTTTATCCTAAAGGTGTCACGGCTGTTGAAAAAGGAGGACCAAGGTGCAGCGTGGGGAGCATACATTTTCTCCTTTATTCAAAATGACGCTGACAAAACAATAAACAATACAAAAGAAACCGTGAAGCTTAAGGCTATGTGCCATCAAACAAAGTTAACTTCCCACAAACAGAAGTGGGAAAAAGGGTACCTAAGTATGGTTCCCAATCAGAGACAACGATAGACAGGTGTCCCTGATTGAGAACCATACCCGGCCAAAACATAGAAATAGAAAATCATAGAAACACAAACCATAGAATGCCCACCCCCAACTAACGCCCTGACCAAACCAAAATAGAGACAGAAAAAGGATCTCTAAGGTCAGGGCGTGACAAAAGGCAAACGAAGAGGAGCAAGATCAACCATGACCTGACGCAGATGTCTGACCACGGAACTCAAAACCATCCACTTGTCATGGGCAGAGGCAAAGAAAGTAGCCCAAGACCGACAGCGTTGGAGGTCTTTAGTACGAGTCCTATGTTCCTACAGAAATTATATTAAATTGACACACAGTACAGTAAAGGGGTAAAAAAGAGAATCTACAAATCTGCATCTGGGGGTGGCCTACAATTACTCATGGATACAAAAGCCACCCTGTAACAACGGTTAATGTTATAACTGTGGTTAATGTAATAACTTTGGGATTTTTTTCGATGTAATAAATCCGGTTAATAATACTGGTTTAATGTAATAACTTGCCGGTTAACGTAATAAAAGGTTGAACGGTTAATGTAATACCTTGCCGATTAACGTAATAAAGGATTGAACGGTTAATGTAATAACTTTTTCTGCCTAATGTAATGTTATTACATTAAATAGTACTTACTACATTAACCAGTGAGTAAAAACGTATTTTTATTAATAATGGAATAACTTCAACAAATCACGTAATAACATAACAAAACCTATGTTTTTATGTACTACAGTACTTCCCTCAATTTGATGCACATACCAGCACCCGCTGCCAACTACAACACAAACAAACTCATGCACATCATACAGGAATACTCATACATAGAAGCACTCACAAGCACACATGTACAGTCACACACACACACACACACACACACGCAAACACACACACACAGGCGTAACACTTTACTTGGTCATATGAAACCATTCATAGTGGAATGTAATTTTCCAAATAAAAGCTGCAATAGAACACACCTTTACTTAGTTTGGGATTCAATCTGATAATTTAATACATTGTTGAACGGTCAGGTAGTTAGTACGTTATCAGGGGAGTAGCAACGTTTTTGATGAATAATGTAATAACTTCAACTGATCATGTAGATACCAAATTGAATGATTTTAGGTATTATTTCCCTTATTTTGATGGACATCGATGGAATAGTCCTAAAAGTACAAAACTCATCAATCTGGCAGTCCAGGCAGGCTCAAGCAGCTTAAAACTTATTTTTTATTTTTTTTGTGTGAATTTTACCCCCTTTTTCATGGTATCCAATTGTTAGTAGCTACTACCTTGTCTCATCGCTACAACTCCCTTACGGGCGAAGGACGAAGGCTGAAAGTCATGTGTCCACCGAAACACAACCCAACCAAGCCGCACTGCTTCTTAACACAGCACACATCCAACCCGGAAGCACCAATGTGTCGGATGAAACACCGTGCATCTGGCGACCTTGGTTAGCGCACACTGCGCCCGGCCCGCCACAGGAGTTGCTGGTACACGATGAGAGAAGGATATCCCTACCGGCCAAACCCTCCCTAACCCGGACAACACTAAGCCAATTGTGCATCGCCCCACGGACCTCCCGGTCACGGCCAGTTGCGACAGAGCCTGGGCACGAACCCAGAGTCTCTGGTGGCACAGCTAGCGCTGCAGTACAGCGTTAGCTGTAGGGATGAGACGGGCTGAAATCCCGTTAACGGGATCGATTTGACAACAGCCAGTGAAAGTGCAGGACGCCAAATTCAAACAACAGAAATGTCATAATTACAATTCCTCAAACATACAAGTATTATACACCATTTTAAAGATAAACTTGTTGTTAATCCCACCACAGTGTCCGATTTCAAAAAGGCTTTACGACGAAAGCATACCATGCAATTATGTTAGGTCAGCACCTAGTCACAGACAAACACAGCCATTTTTCCAACCAAAGAGAGGAGTCACAAAAAGCAGAAATAGAGATTAAATTAATCACTAACCTCTGATGATCTTCATCAGATGACACTCATAGGACTTCATGTTACACAATAGATGAATGTTTTGTTCGAAAAAGTTCACATTTATATCCAAAAATCTCAGTTTACATTGGCACGTTATGTTCAGTAATGTTTTGCTTCCAAAACATCCGGTAATTTTGCACAGAGCCACGTCAATTTACAGAAATACTCATCATAAATGTTGATGAAAATACCAGTGTTATACATGGAAATAAAGATATACTTCTTCTTAATGCAACCGCTGTGTCAGATTTTAAAAAAGCTTTACGGAAAAAGCACACCATGCAATAATCTGAGTACAGCGCTCAGGCACCAAAACAAGCCATACAGATTGCCGCCATGTTGTGGAGTCAACAGAAGTCAGAAATAGGATTATAAATATTCACTTACTTTTGATGATCTTCATCAGAATGCACTCCCAGGAATCCCAGTTCCACAATAAATGTTTGTTTTGTTCGATAAAGTCCATCATTTATGTCCAAATACCTCCTTTTTGTTCGCGCGTTTAGTTCACAAATCCAAATTCATGAGGCACAGGCACACTAAGTACGAACGAAAAGTCAAAAAAGTTATTTTGCAGTTCGTAGAAACATGTCAAACGATGTATAGAATCAATCTTTAGGATGTTTTTATCATAAATCTTCAATTATGTTTCAACCGGACAATTCCTTTGTCTTTAGAAATTAAAAGCTACGCAGCTAGCTCTCACGGCCGTACACATGACTTAGCTCATGGCATTCTGCCAGACACCTGGTTCAAACAGCTCTTATTCGCTCCCCCTTCACAGTAGATGCCTGAGACACGGTTCTAAAGACTGTTGACATCTAGTGGAAGCCTTAGGAAGTGCAATCGGACCAAATGTACACTGTATCTTGGATAGGCAAAGACTTGAAAACCTACAAACCTCAGATTTCCAACTTCCTGGATGGATTTCTTTCTCAGGTTTTTGCCTGCCATATGAGTTCTGTTATAATCACAGACATCAGTCAAACAGTTTTAGAAACTTCAGAGTGTTTTCTATCCAAATCTACTAATAATATGCATACCTTATCTTCTGGGCCTGAGTAGCAGGCAGTTTACTCTGGGCACCGTATTCATCCAAGCTACTCAATACTGCCCCCCATCCATAAGAAATTTTAAAGTAACTATTTGAAGGATTTCAAATGCTATTTGAACCCAGATCTGGATGGCATCAGGGCAAATGCTGTAATTTTAACATGTTGAGTAACCTTTCCTGAACCTGAAGACTATTAGCTCCACAAGCTAACACCTTGGCTTAAGCTGAGCAGAGGCTATCAAAGTCTTGTGCTACGCATAACTAACCAAGTCAGTAACACCAGCAACCATCCAGCTCAGTCTCACCAAACATTTCTACTCTAAAATAACAACCAATCATTGACAATGCATTACCGCGAGGTTGATCGTTTCCGGTTCATTCCTTCCTGCAGGCTAGCAATTATGATTTACAAGATCAAGGTCAATCAAAATCTAAGTGTCTCAGAAAAATATATCAGATTTCTTCAATCCTGGTATAGCCAACCAAAAAAACATGCCATCAGCCCCAATTCTTTGAAATCGGTGGATCTGGTGCATTCAGAAATGGAGAGAAGATTTGACCAGAAAGGGCTAGGGATATCAGCAAGATGAGAGAAAAACATCATTAACGTTGCAAAAGGAAGCACAACTCAACTGGATGCACAGTCCCTTGACTCTAGACCACCTTTACTCCACACAGAGAGATGCACACAAAGCTCTAACCCGCCCTCCATTTGGACAATCTGACCATAATTATATCCTCCTGATTCCTGCATACAAGCAAAAACTAAAGCAGGAAGTACCAGTTACTCGCTCAATACAGTAGCGGTCAAATGACGCAGATGCTACACTACAGGACTGTTTTAGCTAGCACAGACTGGAATATGTTCCGGGATTCATCCAATGGCATTCAGGAGTATACCACCTCAGTCATCGGCTTCATCAATAAGTGCATCGACGACGTCGTCCCCACAGTGACCGTACATACATATTCCAACCAGAAGCCATGGATTACAGGCAACATCCGCATCGAGCTAAAGGCTAGAGCTGCCGCTTTCAAGGAGCAGGACACTAATCCGGACACTTATAAGAAATCCGCTATGTCCTCAGATGAACCATCAAACAAGAAAAGCGTCAATACAGGATTAAGATTGAATCCTATTACACCGGCTCTGATGCTTTTCGGATGTGGCAGGGCTTGAAAACTATTATGGTCTACAAAGGGAAACTCAGACGTGAGCTGACTAGTGACGCGAGCCAACCAGACGAGCTAAATGTCTTTTATGCTCGCTTCGAGGCAAGCAACACTGAATCATGCACGAGAGCACCAGCTGTTCTGGATGCCTGTGTGATAGTGGAGCGGGTCGAGAGTTTCAAATGCCTTGGTGTCCACATCACCAACGATCTATCATTGTCCAAACACAGTAAGACAATCGTGAAGAGGGCACGACATAACCTATTCCCCCTCAGGAGACTGAAAAGATTTGGCATGGGTCCCTAGATCCTCCAAAAGTTCTACAGCTGCACCATCGAGAGCATCATGACCGGTTGTATCACCGCTTGGTATGGCAACTGCTCGGCATCTGACCGTAAGGCGCTACAGAGGGTAATGCGTACGGCCCAGTACATGACTGGGGACAAGCTTCCTGCAATCCAGGACCTATATAATAGGTGGTGTAAGAGGAAAGCCCATAAAAATGTCAGGGACTCCAGTCACCCAAGTCATAGACTGTTTTCTCTGCTACCGTACGGCAAGCGGTACTGGAGCACTGCCTACATGTACAAATGACCTCTAACCTGTACCCTGCACACTGACTCGGTAACGGTACCCCCTGTATATAGCCTCATTATTGTTATGATATTGTGTTACTTTTTATAATGTTTTACTTTAATTTGGTAAATATTTACTTAACTCTTCTTGAACTGCACTGTTGGTTAAGGGCTTGTAAGTAAGCATTTCACGGTAAGGTCTACACTTGTTGTATTCGGCGAATGTGACAAATAAAGTTTGATTTGACTTGAACTCTGGCCCAACTTCACCCACAAACGAGAGGTCTCTTTAGAGAAGTAGAAACCCTAATCAAACTGTGCCTCTGTCTTCCGATCGCTGTCCCATCCTCGGAGAGGATAGTGTGTTGCCTACTCTTGTGCTTTATGCTCAAAAGCTTGTGGATAGTATGGTGTTGGCTACTGAAATGAGTCAACTGTGCTTTTTCTCTTTAATGCAGTTGTTGTGGTTTGTTGAGCAATTATTTCTAACAATTGTGTGCTTCGGTGGGAGGTTCTGTTGATAAGTGGGTCAACTTTGCTGGATTTAGTTGGGTGGCATCGGTCCAATTCTGCATGGCGAGTTCTCGGCTCTGTTTTGTAAGCGGTGCGCTCATGATTTACGCTCTTATCTACTCAGTTGTGATGGTTAGAAGTCGGACACATGCTCTGCTGTATGATACACAGTTTAGTTTGAGTTTAGTCGGGTTTAGTCTCTCTCTCTCTCCATCCTATGGCCCTCTCCCCATCTCTCTCTGCCTCTTTTATTCTCTCCACCTTGTGGTGGATATCAAGTGATCTGGAGTAGTGCTCACAATTAGCCTTTCACTTTTTCTACTAGTTCACTATTCTCAACTTGGCGAAAAGGGAATGGGAACAATATCAAATAAGGTACATGGCACTCTTTCGCCCTCAACTTGTAGGCCTGCTCCTGCCAAACACATAGGTATAGGCTTATAGCCCACCGCACAGCCCCGCCTGTGCTCGATCGATCGAGGTGAGCACTTTTTTACACGATGGCTTACATAGATGTCCATGGTCCTGAAACCATCTCTCACATACACCCATTGTAATTATGCAGTACCAAGAAATATGCGTGCTGTTCACAACAGGCTTTTTTTGCAAACAGCCATGATATGAAATTAACTTAGGCGGCAGTGATACTTTTACCAAGTCTTGTCCTACTAATCACATTGGGAATAGTATTTTGTTGTAAGTCTGCATAGATGAATGCAATGCTTTTTTATAAAGGTGATATATTTTTGATGGTATTTAAAAAAAAAAAACTCAAAACAACTTCCCGCGGTTATGCACCGTCCCCAACCCTATGACGCACCAAATACAGAACAGGCTTGGAGCAGAACACGGTCAGCGTTGCCCTTGTAACAGTTTAGGGACAAAGTGCCTTATTCATGGCCACCAAGGCAGTAGGGGATTCCACCTGAAAAGTGATTTAGGTGTAATTAAACTTATCTGAGACCTAAAGATTTGTGTAAGCTCCCTGATCTAATGCTTAAGCTTAGCAGAGTAACACAGTATTGTGGCCTGCAGGAGACCTACACTACATGACCACGGGTATGTGGACGACCTGCTTGTCGAACATCTCATTCCATTAATATGGAGTTGGTCCCCCCTTTGCTGCTATAACAGCCTCCACTCTTCTGGGAAGGCTTTCCATTAGATGTTGAAACATTGCTGAGGGGACTTGCTTCTATTCAGCCACAAGAGCATTAGTAAGGTCGGGCACTGATGTTGGGTGATTAGGCCTGGCTCCAAGTCAGCATTCCAATTCATCCCAAAGGTGTTCGATGCTGTGCAGGTCAGGGCTCTGTGCAGGCCAGTCAAGTTCTTCCACACCGATCTTGACAAACCATTTCTGTATGGACCTCACCTTGTGCAATGGGGCATTGTAATGCTGAAACAGGAAAGGGCCATCCCCAAACTTTTGCCACGAAGTTCGAAGCACAGAATCGTCTAGAATGTCATTGTATGCTGTAGCGTTAAGATTTCCCTTCACTGGAACTAAGGAGGCTAGCCCGAACCATGAAAAACAGCCTCAGACCATTATTCCTCCTTCACCAAACT
The DNA here is from genome assembly GCF_034236695.1 of Oncorhynchus nerka. Classification (NCBI taxonomy): domain Eukaryota; kingdom Metazoa; phylum Chordata; class Actinopteri; order Salmoniformes; family Salmonidae; genus Oncorhynchus; species Oncorhynchus nerka. The sequence goes on from NC_088408.1 coordinate 39,348,249, forward strand.
TTAGAGTTGGCACTATGCATTCTGGCAGGTAGTGTTCTCCTGGCATCCGCCAAACCCAGATTCGCCCGTCGGACTGCCAGATGGTGAAACGTGATTCTATTCTTCAGAGTCCAATGGCGGCAAGCTTTACACCACTTCAGTCAACACTTGGCAACTAACGCTTGGCATTACGCATGGTGATCTTAGGCTTTTGTGCAGCTGCTCGGCCATGGAGAGCCATTTCATGAAGATCCCGACTAACAGTTATTGTGCTGACGTTGCTTCAAGAGGCAGTTTGGAACTTGGTAGTAAGTGTTGCAACCGAGGACAGACGATTTTTAGGTGCTGCGCGCTTCAGCACTTAGCAGTCCCATTCTGTGAGCTTGTGTTGCCTACCACTTTGCGTCTGAGTCGTTGTTGCTACAAGACATTTTCACTTCACAATAACAGCACTTACAGTTGACCGGGGCAGCTCTAGAAGGGCAAAAATGTTATGAACTGTTGTTGGAAAGGTGGCATCCTATGACAGTGCCACGTTGAAGGTCACTGAGCTCTTCAGTAAGGCCATTCTACTGCTAATATTTTTCTATGGAGATTGCATGGCTATGTGCTATATTTTATACACCTGTCAGCAACGGGTGTTGCTGAAATAGCCAAATCCACTCATTTGAAGGGTTGTCCACATACTTTTGTATATATAGTGTAGGTTAGACACCAGTCTGACACCAGTCTGTCCCATTGGTGCTGTGACCTGGATAGGTATCTGTGAGGAGTTGAAATGGGTGGTGGGGTGTAACGAAGGTGGTTCTGTAAACTATTCTTGTTGTGTGTTTAGAAACCTTTTTTGATACCTAAAGAGATTAATTTGGTAGTAACTGTAAGGCCAGTAACTGTAAGGTTGCTGTTTTGGGCTGACAGGCAAAATCTGGCAGGTGTGAGCCAGACAGTTGCTGGTGTCATTGACTAAGTTCAAACTTGGGTCACTTGTTACCGTGCCGAACTATAGGCAAGGTAACTATAGGGGGGCAAACAACCAGAGGTTTGCTGGTTTGAATCCCAAGTCCGATTGGAAAAATCTAGTCTTTGTGAACCGGCAAATGGAGGTTTTCTGGTGTCTAATCCTAGATGCCATATCCTGTCATAGTGCCACAACCACAAAATGACTCTAAAGTGTAATATTTTTGTATCTTGGGGGGGGGGGGGGGGGGGCTAACACAAGTCTTCAGGTCTCACACGAGGTTACTCCAAACTACAGATGTAGGATATTAATTACACCAGTTTCTCACAGCAGGAAAATAATCCTGCAGCAACAGGAAATGTGAACTATTGTGTGAATTCTAATTAATATACATTTTTGTAGAAAAATCAAGTCAAAAACAAGGTGATCAAATTAAGATCCTATATCTGTACCAAACCACCTCTGTTACACTTCCAGGCACAGACTAGATTCTAATCCGGGTCTCTCTAACTCGGTCTACCACAAGGTCTCAAGCAAGGTACTCATCCTGATATATGGGTACTGTGATAGCAAAAAGGCATATTCCAGTTGAACAATGCCCAGGATTCAATTCGAGTCTTGGAAGAGCTGCGTTGTAGCACGGTTGACATTAAAGGTTTGAGCGGACATCTGCAGTGTTTACTGAATCTTCGCGACAAGAGTCAAATTGCCTTTAAATGGTGGATACTCAAAAGGGCCGATCGGACTGAATCCCAGCCTAAATTGAACCTGGGGTGGCAGGTAGCCTAGTGGTTAGAGCATTGGACTAGTAACCAAAAGGTTGCAATCTCAAATCCCCAAACTGACAAGGTAAAAATCTGTCGTTCTGCCCCTGAACAAGGCAGTTTAACCTAGGCCGTCATTGAAAATAAGATTTTTTTCTGTACTGACTTGCCTAAAAATAAATCAAATAAAGTAATGATGTGTTCTATTGAAACTTTTATTCGAAAAATGAATGTCAGGAATGGTTTTGTAAAGGTTTCATGAATGCCAATCTAAAGTCTAGTGGAGTGTTACCCTGTGTGTGTGTGTGTGTGTGTGTGTGTGTGTGTGTGTGTGTGCGTGCGTGCGTGCGTGCGTGCGTGCGTGCGGCGGGCGGGCGGGCGGGCGGGGCGCGTGTGTGTGTGTGTGTGTGTGTGTGTGTGTGTGTGCATTTCAATGTGTGCTTGTGATTGCCTCGACATTGTGCACGAATATCCCTAGTATAATGTGCATGAGTTTGTTTGTGTTGTAATTGGCAGTGGGTGGTGATATGTGCATCAAACTGAGGAAAGTATAAGGCTACATAAAATCATTTATTTGGTATGCTATTACTTGATTGAAGTTATTCAATTATTCATCAGAAAAGTTGCTCCTCACTGATTAATGTGATAACCACCTGTTAATGTACTGACGTATTACATTTAGCAGGAAAAGCTCTTACGTTAAAGGTCATAATTTTATTATGTCAACAGGCAAGTTATCTTAACCGTTTCATTCCATAACAAATCTAAAAGGTATTACCAATAGAAAAGTTATTACATTAACGCTGTTCGTACATTAACCGTTGTTACACTAACATAGTTTACATGAAGAGCAGTACATAGTCTGATCTAGTCTGCTGTCTAACATACCATTGCAAGCCTGGCAAGAGGCTGCTATGAGCCTGTCTACTTGGAATCAATTGTCCCTATCCGTGGGAGTCTGCTGAACTATCCAATAACTATGCAATCCTTTGTCATTTCCAGAGATATCCCTTGCAGGGAATGTGTTCTACTGTTTGTGATGCTGTGCAGCTGAAAGTATTGAGAAATATCCCACAGGCATCTATGAAAATCATCATGCATTTGTTGTTTGCAGGAATCATCTTTTTGAGGAGCACACGGGTGCTCAGGCAGGCTTCTAGATGAATTGTGATATTAGTTTGTTGAGTTGTGGAATAGAACTGGGGGAACAGTATAGACCAACAACTAGGCCCACATTTCAGGTTTCATGTCCCTGTGCAATACATCTCAAATAACATGTTTAATGTGTTTTCTTCCGTTTCAAATGTAAGTCTTATGTCACTCATAATAATACGTTGGTCCCATATTGCTCTGCTGTTGCATAAACAAATGCCTGTTGGTATGTTGATGTCCCTACCACAAGTGAGACACATGGAGCAACATGGGGGTGTTACAGCACTCACTGAGTGCCACTGTAAAATGTTGAGTGAGTGAACTGAATGTATTGGGGATGAAAACTAAAAGCTGCCTGTAGCATCATGATCATGCATAATTACACGCAAACTCCCCTGAGGAAGAATCTTACATTATAAAATGAAAACATTTCCAGCCAAAGCTCTCTTGTACAAACAGTATGTGGGCTGATCCAGAACAAAACGTGCCTGAGTAACATGCCTCATGTTCTACCGCCAGCTTCCCTTCCATGCCTACACCTTGGTCCTGAACCACAACATGGGTTTACATGTTCAAGATCTACTTAAAACTCTTGTAAGAATGTATGTTCTCTCTAGTAAAAGGAAGTTGCCGTTCTAGAATCGAACTGTAGGTTAGGCTATTCTTTGTTCCTTGATTTGGACATTTGCATTGGTAATAACGTAATTATAAGTATATTATTCAATTCAAAAGGCTGGTGTCTTGTATCTGGTTTAAATATCCTCCTTTGTAAAGGAATATATATTTAGAACTGTAACTATGCCCATCCTTGCATGTTCCTTAATTGCCCTGTATATTGTATAAGTCATGGCAATATACTGTATCACAACTGGTTGGGATGGGAAGTCCCATAGGGCAGCGCACAATTATTTTTTATTTAACTAGGCAAGTCAGTTAAGAACACATTCGTATTTTCAATGAAGGCCTAGGAACAGTGGGTTAACTGCCTTGTTCAGGGGCAGAATGACAGATTTTTACCTCCTCAGTTGGGGATTCGACCTTATAACCTTTCGGTTACAAGTCCAACGCTACCGTGTTGTCTGGGTTAGGGGAGGGTTTGACCGGGGTAGGCCGTCATTGTAAATAAGAATTTGTTCTTAACTGACTTGCCTAGTGAAGTAAAGGTAAAATAAAATATAAAAAATTACAACTGCTCATATTGACAGAGGCTGCTTGGACAGATTAGGGTCGCGCGCTGCGCGCTCTCGAAATAGGAATTCACAAACCTCAACTGCGGATATTTTTTTTTGAGTATGTGCCTACTGCCCGGGGCGCCAACGCAATCTGCACGGCGTAATGTTGTGAATGAGGGATAGAATGACGTCAGTGGCCCAATGTCAACAATGTAGCCATTCAGAGTAGGCGTTCCATTCGAGTGTAATAAACAGCGGAGACGGAGCAGCACGCTGCACAGGATCATCACACACACTGACATTTGCTGAAGAAGAACAACAACACTTTTTTATAACCACAAAACTTAATTTAAAAAAAGAAAGAAATAAACGAATAGTGTAAAGTAAAGGTATTCTCCCTGCAGTCGGGGGCTTTAGGAAACTGCAAGGAAGTCACCATGTGATAAAAAATATTTGGTAAACGGACAAAAAGGTTGGATTACAAGAAAACAAGCGAAAGTTAAAAGGTGAGCTGCATGCATATTTCAACCTTTTTACTGAAATGTGTTATCGAATGTCTTAATTATTTAATTATTGTGCAAGTGCTCGAATAGACTATATATAGTATGTTTATAACGGCGAATGGAGTTCCAAACTTGTACGGTGAGAGGACTGTTCATGTTTGGAGTTCGAAGATATGAAAACCTCTCCAAAATAATACATGCGTAAATCTCCAACACTTGGCGGCATGCATCTGATCATTTTTGTCTGGTTGTAGCTATTAGCCTAGTTTTGATTGTGAACACTCGTTTTAAGAGTGAAACATACGGCTATACCACATCCTGTTATGATCTGAGTCAGTCCGATTTGAGCTCCCTCCGATTTGAGAGTAGTGAATGCATTGCTATCCTGGAGGAGGAGGAGGAACGTCTGGGTTAGGCATGACTCTTGTTTTCGCTGAGAGAAAAGAAGCTGTCACTTGCAAAGGCCTTAACCGTTTAATGGGCCATGGTGAAGGCAAATACCCCCAGTCCGAATTCCCGCCCTCATTCACTGCAGAAATGAACTCGGGGTGATTCAAATGTGCAATGCAATTAAATTTACGAGTATAGCTTATACATTAACGATTAGGCTACTCTAACTGACAAATTCCATTGACGATAATAATGATTATGATTAGTATCATTATTGTTAGGCTAGTATTATGTTATTTAGTAATTATATTATATTCTTTAAAGCTACCCAATGTGCTCCTGCGACGAATCGGATGTTAAAAAATAATTTACTCGCATACATTTTACAGTAACTTGTTGCTTTTGAGTAACAAAAGCAATTTGGCAACAGTTGGCTGAACTGCACTCATGTAAAACTAGTATCCATTATACTACAACCACCCCATTAATCCACAGAAAATCAGCGAAATATTTGCTGTGTAAGGACTGCGAGCTTTATTTGGTTCAGCAGCCAATGCAATCGGCTCAATAGTCCGAGGGTGCCATTTAAAGAGCCAGAACATATATTTCAGTGAAACCGGGGGAATGTGATCCCCCCTCTCCATATTTGCATTATAGTCCTAACTCAAGTTTAATTGAGGTTACATGTGTTTACAATAGTTCATATCCTCAGCCTGGTCTCATAGCAGCCCAGCATTTCCTACAGCAATGTGGTTTGAGAAACGATATACTGTATAGCCTACCTGCCACAAAAGCTTCGCCTTTACCCACGGACGGTCCTCGTGCTTTGTCATCGCTCACTTTATATTGGCAACAACGTGGAGGGCATTATTGCCGTTATACATATTTAGCCTATTTCCCATAATTTCATTATTTCTATTCAATGTTTTTATTGACGTTTTAATTGACGATGGGATAATTGGTACAGTGATTTAGCGGCTTTGTTTGTCCTCATCTTGAAATCACCGACGGACAGCGGCTCTGATCCGTCCATTAGGCTACTATAGTTTACACACCATCTCTCTCGCATGCTGTGCAAAGGCGACCACGTTTGCTGCGCTCGGCTGTGATAAGAAAGTGTCATGTGTGTTCTCTCCGCGACGCACATTTAGGCAATCTGGGATTGCGATGCGTTGGCAATTTCCAAAGAATGACACCATAGCCTTACAAAACAACTAAATTTTAATCTCTACCATCGGCCATGTGTTGTCAAATGAGAATATGTCTGGAAAAATAAGCGCTGCGTTTCAGATGAACGATGTTGACATTTTAATGCGGTGTTACCGCAGTTTGTAGCCTATAGCAGTGTGACATGCACCTAGAGGATCAAGACATTCCTTTGTCTACTAGTGCATTTCAACCTTACTGCTCATGGCACAACAGTGGCTGATTGTGCCATGAATATGCGCGTTGAAAATATGTTTTCAGTGATCATTCATGATTTGGACTGATGTATGTAATTTTGAAAACTAATTTCCCATTAAATTGAGCCTCAAACGCTTGAGAAGGCTATAACACCATTATAACTCATAGGCCTAGGTATAGGCTATCTAATTGGATTACATTTCCTCTGTTCTTGAACCAAGAAACACAACAGTAGAAAATATACACTTTTAAACTATGCTTCTATCCCATTGGTGTAATTGATGCGCATTTTATCAATCAATATGGCAATGCACGCTATGTAGCACTTGTGTAATCATGTGCTGCAGATATGATGCCATTGTTCTGCCGTCTTTATCTTCTGTACATGCGCACGCTTCCCCTATTAGTGTCAGTGTATGCTTCACTTACCCAGTGAATCTGAATCTATCATTTGAGGCATTGACAGTGAACCTTGGCTGGATACAGTATATGATGCAATATCACACCAACAACCCACATCAGACATTATATAGCCATTTTTGTGTGTGTGTGCTTTGATTAATTTGTTTTGGTTGGAACATTTCTTTCCTTTATACGTTTTTTGTTGTTGTTGCATTATTGTAACTGTTTTCAACAGCATCATTTTACAGTCAAAGTAATTATGAGAGTCAGTTACTTCTATTACCTCGAAGACAAAGAAGAAAAAAGCACATACCTTATATTCCAATATTATCATAAAATCCAAGTTTCCCTCACAACTCACCGTTTATCACATAATGACAGACATGATGACTGGTCAATATCCCTCTCATGCAGGGATAGACTATTAGGGAAGTTGTCTGAATTTGACTGTCCCCGTCTCAAATGGCACCCTTTTCCATACATAGTGCACGACATTTAACTTACCTTTGACCTGGTCAAATGTCGTGCACTATGTAGGAAATAGGGTGCCATTTGTGATGTAAACAGATTGTTTGAGGATCCACACATAATGAGTCCCAGTAGGGTTCCCTCCCAGCGCCTAACCACCGCTGAAATCCCACACTTGAACAAGATCTCTTCACCTGACACCGTTTGTCCCTCCCATGCAGTCTTTCCATTCTCATTCCACGTCCTTAAACGCAGAAGTACCAGGCCTACATACTAACTCATACATACTAACTCATACATACTAACTCCTCTTTGTGTTACCTTTGCTTTGTGGTAATCTTGTGTTGCCATGTTAGCAATGCCCTGTACCTTGCATGTAGAGGGAGAGTAGCAACAGTGCTGAACTTTCTCCATTTATAGACAATTTGTCTTACCGCAGACTGATGAACATCAAGGCTTTTAGAGATACTTTTGTAACCCTTTCCAGCTTTATGCAAGTCTTCTGAGATCTCTTTTGTTTGAGGCATGGTTCACATCAGGCAATGCTTCTTGTGAATAGCAAACTCACATTTTGTGAATGTTTTTTATAGGGCAGGGCAGCTCTAACCAACATCTCCAATCTCGTCTCATTGATTGGACTCCAGGTTAGCTGACTCCAGACTCCAATTAGCTTTTGGAGAAGTCATTAGCCTAGTGTTTCACATACATTTTCTAACCTACACTGTGAATGTTTAAATTATGTATTCAATATCATTTGTGTGTTATTAGTTTAAGCACACTATGTTTGTCTATTGTTGTGACTTAGATGAAGATCAGAGCAAATTTGATGACCAATTTATGCAGAAATCCAGGTAATTCCAAAGGCTTCACATACTTTTTCTTGCCACTGTAGATATTAGGTATATTATGCACATGAATGGAACTGTCTGTAGGAAAATAAATAGGTGTTTTTTTTACAAGGGAACAATCAAAAGGCAAATGAAATGTATCTGTCTTGAGCAAGTTACATACAACTTTGTTTTCGGCATCATTAAAGGGGCAGTATGTAGCTGCTACATACATTTTTTGACATATAAATTATGAATGCTATATAATTATAGATGAATTATAATCATGAGTTTAGTTCAACTGTCACACCCCATCAGAACCCAAAATATAAGCTTCTTTAACTCAAATGTATGTAAACATTGTCAATGTAAACAAACCCTGTAATAGCCTCAAAATGTGCTTATATTCATTTAAAACATAGAATAAAACTATAATTTTGATATCTTCGATGGTCAGTCCTTGCATCCATAGCTCTGACTATGAAAGTGATAGTGGTTACATTTTCTCCAGGCCCATCCTTCAGCTTTTTACCAAAACAAAGGCGGGGATTCCCTTTTTTAATTGTTTCAACTGCGGATTGCCACGCTAAGGGGTTGTTCTTATCCCTCCAGGCATTTTAAGTAACCCCTACCAGCAAAAACTCAACATCTCTAATCACAGTCTTGAGTACGAAAAAAAATGTGTTCCCATAGTTCACCTACGTCAGTACAAAGGCATGTTTGTTATACTGGGCTCCAGCCAGTGGGAGCCATAGATGGGACAGCACTGCTGGGAGAACTCTAAGATCATGCAACTCAGGCCAAGGGCTTTTATTTCTCTCTCTCTCTCTCTCTCTCTCTCTCTCTCTCTCTCTCTCTCTCTCATGTGAATTCAGACTTCATTATCGTGCCAGATCCAGCTCCATCTGCGGTTGCAATGCCCTCCATGAAACAGCCCTGTGTTGCCTGCCCCTCACTGTGTTCCCTTCCAGTTCACTGCACCTATCCGGTGTATGTGACAGTAAAACATATCACAGACAGAGTGCCAAAAACACATCACACGCAAAACGCTACAGGAACGATACTGATTGCTCTGTTTTGCTTGGAGTTTTTATACTGCCTGCGAGAGATTATCAAGACCCCTAAATAACCCCGGTGACTGTGTAATCAGACTGTCTGTGATCATCTGCTGTATTTTCCACCAGGATGAGAGTGACTGACTAGATCACCTCAGAGCCCCACCACGTGGCCCCAGGCCTTGACGCAGACAATTAACTTAATGCTCATTAGGAACCCATCCCGTGATCATCCATTACTTTTTAATTGTGCAAAACGGATTTCAGCAAACTAACTTACTCACATTTGGTCTGAATTGGGCTGAAGTGAAAACAACAGAGACTAGGGACGATGATGGAACCACTAGTCACATAAAATAATAGACATCCAATGAAGTGAATCACTCAAGGAGAAGTAGTAATGAGCCCTTTCAGATCACTTTGCAGTGATGTCTTTGTTCAGAAGTGAATTGGAAGACGCCACCGTGTTTGATCACTTTCCCTAATGGGCGCTCGGCATGGCTGTGTGCTTGGAGGTGCTGTGTGCTTGGAAGTGTCCTCCTCACATTGCTGGATCTTCTGGTTTCCTTTGTGAAGCGTAGAGGGGGCTGGGGGAGTGTGAGGAGCGGGCGTGGTAAAGCCGGCACAGCTGCCATTTGGACACGGTGAGCCCCTCACAGAAAAGGCGCCAGCATAGGAGTGTTCTCGCGCTCTCTGGTGAGACAAGACTATGCCAAGGAGTGGGCTTGCAGTGCTCTCAGCCTCAAGTGTCACTGAAGAGCCTCAATGATCAGCTCTTATCTGAGGGCAAAGGCGTGAGTATCATGCCAAAGGAGTCCCTTTCAGCTGCTGCTTGACAGTACGACTGTTGTTGTATTGGTGATGGGATACCAGTGTGCTTCTTAAATGGGAAGTCAATACCAACACCTGCATTTCCTGTCCACTTCCATTGAAATCAAACCCCTTTTTTCGGTTCCACTTGTAGATGTATAGCAATGGCATTCAGTGTCACTGTCAATGTCTGTTTTAATTATGTTTTCACACCATTGTTTTCTGTGCATTTGCTCATTTGTATATCTTCTTATGGTATCACGTGAGAGTGCATGGCTACATGTCTTAAAATTGAGCATTTAAATGTAGGCTGTGCATGTTTTCACCAGCCCTGCCACTGTGTGTGGTCCTCTCCTCTTAAGCATCAGAGGACTTGAGTGACGTACGTGATGATGCAAGTCATTTTTTTCTGTAGTTGACTCGGAAAATGGCGGCATAGGAACCACATCAAGAGCCTCAGCTGGGCCTATTTGTCTGACTGTGTCAGCAGCACAGTTACAGTCCAACATGCACCAGGCAGGCATTGGTTCTTTACCAGAACCACATCCAGCTAAGGAATGGCCAAAGAGCAAATGAACCAGTGTGTCATGGGAGTAGTTGTATAATTTAGATGACAAATCCCTGTCTGCATTTTGTTTCGTTTCCTAAGCCTTTGTTAGTGTTGCTAAGATGCATATTCTATATTTAGAGCAAAGCAAAACACCCAGTTCTGTTCCAGGTGTTGTCTACTCCCTTGGGGGCCTTCCTCTCATAGTGGTGATGACATGCATGTTACACACCTTATCAAATTAGGGCTGTTTTGCTGTGAATTTGAGGCAGAAGAACTGGATCTTGTCTGCAGGGTGTCTGTGTTGGGTATGGGGAACGCAATAGATCATACTCCTCCTAGTTAAATTTAGAGCCATCCCCTCCCGCCTGTCAGCATTTTCCATCTGCAGCAGCTGAGTCAAATGCGGAGGCGAACCGGAGCCCCTCTGACCAATGACCGACTGCTCACTCATCCACCCAGTCAACCTCCCATTACTAAACCAACCAACTTACACTGCCTTACTTTCAGCTCCTAGTGGAGCAGAGGGGCTCAACAGTCCGATTTACGGCATCTAGACGTTTTATTAATCACTCGCCTGCCTGTCTCTAACTTACTCAGCGCGTCCTCATTCACGACTTGTTTTACACTGCTAATGCTTTCCTCTTCAATAGTTCAAAGCATGAGTCTGCGAGGGCTACTCTTTTTTTTGTGAAGGTTACCCTCTATCTCTGTCGGACGCTAACTGATTGTGTTGTGGCCACAGCCTGACACGATGTCAGGACAAAAGAATTCTGTTCTGTTGTCTTCCTATTTAGCCTGAGGTCACATCCTTGCTGTTATCCCTGCGACAATCTCTTTTGTTCTGCTGGTGTTCAGCATTATACAGGACGTATTGTTGTGCAGAGAAATGTGCAGCACATCAATGAGGGGTGTGCCAGAAAGCTAATGTGTGGGCTTCAAGTAGAGTTAAGCTGTATCTCTGCACAGGGTCTACACAAACCTGTGAGGGAGGACATACAGTCGGAGTCACACGAGTGGCACACAGGAATCACATCAACTATTGCATGTCAACATCATGCTTTGTCGTAATATACAGTGGCTTGCGAAAGTATTCACCCCCTTGGCATTTTTCCTTTTTTGTTGCCTTACAACCTGGAATTAAAATAGATTTTGGGGGGGGTTTGTATCATTTGATTTACACAACATGCCTACCACTTTGAAGATGTTAAAAAACATTTTTTATTGTGAAACAAACAAGAAATAAGACAAAAAAACTGAAAACTTGAACATGCATCACTATTCACAGCTGCAAGTCTCTTGAGGTGTGTCTCTATAAGTTTGGCACATCTAGCCACTGGGATTTTTGCCCATTCTTCAAGGAAAAACTGCTCCAGCTCCTTCAAGTTGGATGGGTTCCGCTGGTGTACAGCAATCTATAAATCATATCACAGATTCTCAATTGGTTTAAGGTCTGGGCTTTGACTAGGCCATTCCAAGACGTTTAAATGTTTCCCCTTAAACCACTCGAGTGTTACTTTAGCAGTATGCTTAGGGTCATTGTCCTGCTGGAAGGTGAACCTCCGTCCCAGTCTCAAATCTCTGGAAGACTGAAACAGGTTTCCCTCAAGAATTTCCCTGTATTTAGCGCCATCCATCATTCCTTCAATTCTGACCAGTTTCCCAGTCCCTGCCGATGAAAAACATCCCCACAGCATGATGCTGCCACCACCATGCTTCATTGTGGAGATGATGTTCTCGGGGTGATGAGAGGTGTTAGGTTTCCGCCAGACATTGCGTTTTCCTTGATGGCCAAATAGCACAAGTTTAGTCTCATCTAACCAGAGTACCTTCTTCCATATGTTTGGGGAGACTCCCACGTACCTTTTGACGAACACCAAACATGTTTGCTTATTTTTTTCTTTAAGCAATGGCTTTTTTTCTGGCCACTCTTCCGTAAAGCCCAGCTTTGTGGAGTATACAGCTTAATGTTGTCCTATTGACAGATACTCCAATCTCTGCTGTGGAGCTTTGCAGCTCCTTCAGGGTTATCTTTGGTCTCTTTGTTTCCTCTCTGATTATAGATAATGTTAAAAGTGCAAATCTAAAAAAGATGATATTGTAAAATGTAATTTGAGTGATGCAACAGACCTGCAAAATCTCAAATGAACAGTCCACAGGCATACTGTCAATATTTCCGTAATCTTCATTTCACCAGAGATATGGTATTAGGTGTTGAGGTATTCCTTCACTTCATTCACCTTGGCAACCCATGTCATCATCGGATTCCTCACAATCCTGCCAACAGCAATTCTTCCGTAAAAGAATTGGATATTTTTTCCATGTGTGCTCTCTCTCTCACCGAGCCTTATTAAATTACAAGGGTTTTGTCGTCGTTGTCGGTCATTTAAAATAATATAGGTTGATACCTGAGTGAACCCGAGTCCCAGGGTGGCTAGAGGGCCCAACGTTTCCTGCCAGTATAATTTTGTTTCCCCCCTTTTCCTGTTTCTCTCCTTAGTCGATGGAGGGGGGCAGCAGTCTTTCAAGCATTGGAGAGTGGAAGGTATTTAAAACAATCAGTGGAGTCCTGGTAAGGGGAGTGAGATCATTGTTATAGTGAGGGAGCGAGGGAGTGAGGGAGGGAGAGTAGAGGGAGAGCTGGGATGATCCCGTGGCAGTCTGTTGTTGTCTGTCTGCCAGACCCAGGCCCAGGGCAAGTCAGCCGTTACTGTGAACTCTGAGGTAACCCTTGGCTTTGGCAAAGGTCACCATTCCTTCTAGACGTATTTATTTGTACTGCTTAGCATATCAGAACGGCTCGCCCGAAAAACAAAATATTCCCTGTGTGTGTGAGGGGATGTTAAACACAGAGCTCCAACATCTGTGTCTGATGATTTACGCTGTATGAATAATAATTATTTTTTTCTTTCTCGAATGAGTCCCTTTCTCCAGGGTCAAGATAAACAAGTCACGACATAATAATGATTATCTATGAATCAGCTTCATGGAACTTCTCTTTATTTGTTTTCATGTGTAGGCTACTTCATTGATTTGCCCCTGCAATTATACAAGTATAACCATTTCATACTTAGAATCATGCAGTTACTGTCAGTTATTCTAAAAAAATGTTTGAAATGTGTTTTATTACGGTCAAAATACAAGTTCCTGAAATACAGAACAATATTTTAATTGAAATCATTGAAATCGAAGCAGTGTAGTGTAAAAGTAGACAAACACGTACGTAGTGTGGTTTTGGGTATGGTGCAGCTGTAGACCTAGCTAGTGTTTATGAGACTGTTGGGTGTTGGGGATCTTCATCCTGTGAGACTTGCACAGGTGGTTGGGAGGAGGGCGGAAAGAGAGGAGGTGGGCGTGGAGGAGCAGGGGCGTAGTGCCCACTTCCTGTTGAAATACTGTAAACCAGTTGGCTCACGACCAGATCAACAGGATTTGCCTTGCGGTGGCAGCTCTCTCTCCGCCTCACAATAGGCTGCCATTGGTGGAGGAGCTTTGTGTGGTGGTGTGGCTAGTTGTGCCTGTTTCTTGTGTGTGGTGTGTTTTCTCGATGAAAAAAAAACATAAGTGTAGCAAAGAAAACACATTTGGAACAGATCATTCAACTCTCCCATAAAGAAAAAGAATAGCAAAGAGTATACAATTACAATTTTGCTAGTATTATTAAATATGAACATTTACCATTTTAAAGTGGTGCGTGTTTTAAAAGAGAGAGAGTGAAAGTTAGAACCACAGATAAAGGGATGGATTTTCCATTTCGTTTTGCACACTTGTGGAATGGAAAACATTAAAGTATGGCTCAGTAAAATCCACAATGGAGTTTGACATTTGGAATGTAAGCTCTTCCTGTACAGCGTATTCCTAACGTGGCTACTTGTCACTCTGTATTACCATCCTATAACATGCATTAAAAACTGGGTGGTTCGAGACCTGAATGCTGATTGGCTGACAGTCGTGGTATATCAGACCGTACACGGGTATAACAAAACATTTATTTGAACTGCTCTAATTATGTTGGTAACCAGTTCATAATAGCTATAAGGCACCTCGGGGCTTTGTGATATATGGCCAATATACCACACCCCCTCAAACCGTATTGCTTAAATATGAATAGACTGAACCAAGAATTCTCAATAATGATCATTGAGAAAGTTACAGACGCACAAATATCATACCCCCAAGACATGCTAACCTTTCACCATTACAATAACATGGGAGGTTATCATTTTTGGGGGTGGTATTATATTTGTGTGTCTCACTCATCATTATTCGGCAGGGGCGGCAGGTGGTTAGAGTGTTGGGCCAGTAACCGAAAGGTTGCTAGATCGAATCCCAAGCTGACAAGTTCAAAATCTGTCGTTCTGCCCCTGAACAAGGCCCACTGTTAACCCACTGTTCCTAGGCTGTCATTGTAAATAATAATTTGTTCTTAACTGACTTGCCTATAAAGGTTAAATAAAAAATAAATTCACAATTCATTCAGGATTTTCCATAATCATGGTAGCATCCACATTAATGGAGAAGTGTTTAGAAACATATTCTATTCTTATTTACAATAAAAGTACTCCAATATTACACAATGCATTATTTACCATTCATTTGTATCGGGCACAAAGTAATCTGAAACACAACCAAAACAAACAGCAAATGCATCCAACAAGTTTGTAGAGTAAATTGCGTGCTATGAATACGGGACTAAATACTTAACTTTGACCTTCTTTAATATACATATACGTAAGTGAATTTGTCCCAATATTTTTGGTCCCATACAGAAAGTACTGTAATTTCTAAATGGTTAACCCGATATGCACTTTAACCTCATATTGTATAATTTCATATCCAAAATGCTGGCGTACAGAGCAAAAACAACAACAAATGTGTCACTGTCCCAATACTTTTGGAGTTCACTGTAGATGCCTATTTGACCTAAATATACTGAACAAAAATATAAATGCAACATGCAACAATTTCAAAGATTTTACATAATTACAGATCATATTAGGAAATCAGTCATTTTAAATAATTTCATTAGGCCCTAATCTATGGATTTCACATCACTGGGCAGGGGCCCACCCACTTGGGAGCAAGGCCCACCCACTGTTGGAGGTGGCTTATGGTAGAGAAAATGAACATTAAAAAAAAACAGCTCTAGTGGACATTTTTGCAGTCAGCATGCCAATTGCACACTCCCTAAAAACTTGAGACATCTGTGGCATTGTGATATGTGACAAAACGGCACATTTTAGAGTGGCCTTTAATTGTCCCGAGCACAAGGTGCACCTGTGTAAGGATCATTTTCACTAACGGCAAATGATTGCGTCTTGTTATTATATTTAGCTACCTGTTTTATTTGTTATGAATAAGAGGGTCATCATACATTCCCCATTTGTACAAGGCTACGGGGCTACTTTTGCCTTCTTGCAGTGCAGTACTTCAACCACTACAGACTGTGCGTATGCATGGTCTAAAGTTTGCGGGAGGATAAGCACATTCTCACGTCAAGTTCGTTTTTTATAAACACTACATACATGAGGTCCCAGGCGTTTATATTTGTTAGATGACATAACAATAGAGTTCTTTGGCCACGCACCACAGTGTTGTGTTTGACGTCGAAATAAGAACGCATGAGCATAAAAGAACCCCATACCTACTGTAAAATATGGTGGTGGATCTTTGATGTATGTATGTTTTAGATGAAATAGGACGTTGAAGGATGTTGCTTGGAAAACCACCCCCATTGTTACAAATGTGATGTTCCCTTTTGAGTCTCTTTTAGTCCACACAATTAATAAATGTTCATGTATTTATCTACATACACAACTGTTCAAAAGTTTGGGGTCACTTAGAAATGTCCTTGTTTTTGAAAGAAAAGCTACATTTTTGTCCATTAAAATAACATCAAATTGATCCGAAATGCAGTGTAGACGTTGTTAATGTTGTAAATGACAATTGTAGCTGGAAACAGCAGATTTTTAATGGAATATCTACACAGGCGTACAGAGGCCCATTATCAGCAACCAGGGCAAGTACATTAGTGTCTAGTTTGAGAAACAGACGCCTCACAAGTCCTCAACTGGCAGCTTCATTAAATAGTACCCGCAAAAACACCAGTCTCAACATCAACAGTGAAGAGGCGACTCCGGGATGCTGGCCTTTTAGGCAGAGTTGCAAAGAAAAAGCCATATCTCAGACTGGCCAATGAAAAGAAAAGATTAAGATGGGCAAAAGAACACAGACACTGGACAGAGGAACTCTGCATCCCGGAGTCGCCTCTTCACTGTTGACGTTGAGACCGGTGTTTTTGCGGGTACTATTTAATGAAGCTGCCAGTTGAGGACTTGTGAGGCGTCTGTTTCTCAAACTAGACACTAATGTACTTGTCCTCTTGCTCAGTTGTGCAACGGGGCCTCACACTCCTCTTTCTATTCTGGTTAGAGCCAGTCTGCGCTGTTCTGTGGCAGACTGGCAGTCACAGCATTCAACCCACATATTGCATTTAATGTCTAAAATAATTATCCAAACCCAAAATCAAAATCCGTGATAATAAAAAAAAAAAATATTGAACCGAAACCGAACCGACTTCAAAATGCACTAATTGCTCAGCACTACTTTGAACACAACGGAGGATAGTTTTAGATGAATTAACTTGATAATTCTGTCGTATAATCAATTCTCAGTTGTATCTATGGCCACGTCAATAGCATTTGCTCTTTTCTCCCACTCGTTCTCGAGACAATAGCTCCTCTCGCCGTGTTTTTTCCATCACCGACAGAGAGAATCTGGATCGATAGTGCCGCCTGCACGAAAGGCTTTAAGATGGATAAGGTTCAGCTGGATTACTGTTGCGCCGCATCTCTTTCATCTTACTCTCAGACGCTGTATTTATAGGGGAGGAAG
Organism: Oncorhynchus nerka; assembly: GCF_034236695.1. NCBI lineage: Eukaryota > Metazoa > Chordata > Actinopteri > Salmoniformes > Salmonidae > Oncorhynchus > Oncorhynchus nerka. Next base: position 39,365,574 of record NC_088408.1, read on the forward strand.
CAAATTAGTCCTAATCATAATTAGCATCCACTTTTAGGTTAGCTTAGCGTTCTCTTACTGTATTCATAATTGACATTGTGTCATCTGTTTGAACAGGGTAATGAGTAGCCATGAAGCATTGTAAAGTCAGTGTGATTCATCAATAGATTGCTATCAATCCAGTGGACTGAGCCCCAGGAAACTACGCCATACTACTATACGTTTGCAGCTCTTTAAGCACCTTTCTTGGTTCAGTGGTTTGATTATCATGCACAGTCCAATTTATAGAGTAGTATTGTGTTTTACAAGCTTCTTCAATTTGATTTGCCGCTTGTTTGGTGGACATCAAAGTTATAACTGTTAGCAGATCTTTTGTTGTTATGATGTGATGATGGTGCAGATTTGATCAGGTTTTTGTTTGAAGGGTAAATTGTGGCGTAACATAAACTACGTAGGCACATCTGTGCTTCGTGACCTTTATGTGCGCTTGTGTTTGGAATGTCTTATTTCAGTTGTGATAAGATAGTTAGATTGACATCACACATATTTGGTTGTGAGTCTTTGCCATTGGTCTGGGCCATAAGCCAATGGGAAGTGCTACTGCGAGGAGTTGTGTGTGTGTGTGTGTGTCTGTGTGTGAGAGTGATACATGAAGCCCACACTACAGACCCCTGAGCTGCCAATCAAATGACTGGCATAACACCTTTACATAGCAGTGCGACTGGTGTTATAGAGTCACTGCTGCTGGTGAATGACTTGTTACTGATTACTAACACCATGGACGACAAACCTGTAAGTAACCGATGTTCTCAAAGTAACATTTATGTTGTCAAGGAAGCTGTTTTCATGTTATACAGCAAAGTATTTTGTGGTCACAAATGCTACTTTTTATTGCTACTTTGACAATAACGTCTATCGACTATTTACCACTTATCTAGTATTATGTTTATAAAGTCATATTCATCAACGTTACTTGCTAGAAATACGTTTCTTTGGGTTTAATTTCCTCCCCCCCATGTTTTTGAACTGCGTAGTAAGAAAGATGTCCTCAGTTGCTTAGCTTATCAGAAGAAACAGAAGAAAATAGACAGGTCTATCTCAACCTAATTCACGGAGCCCTGGTTTACGGCAAAGCTGGGAGGAGAGACGTTGAGCCACAAAACTCTTTAAGAAATCCTTGGAGTCGGATGATTGTAGTCTCTAGGAATTATACCCCAAGTTGAACTGTGTTGTCAACTGTTAGTTGACAGAGTTCACTGCAACACATTTTCAGCCAGACTAAATATATTTAAGCGATTCAATTTATTTATTTAAAAAATTGCTACGGAAATCAAGCTTCCTTTTGTGACTTCCTCTGCAGGTGCTAGAATTTTGGCCGTAGCCAAATTTATGTAGAAACATTTAACAGAAACAACAATTAATTCATATACTTTTCCCAATTCACTCTTTTTAAATATTTCAATTCCGATATAAGATCCAATTGAATGTATGTGTTGTAAAAATAATGGGTAAGTGTGTACGGCAGGGTAGCCTAGTGGTTAGAGTGTTGGACTAGTAACCGGAAGGTTGCAAGTTCAAATCCCCGAGCTGACAAGGTACAAATCTGTCGTTCTGCCCCTGAACATTCTGTCTCACTGCTGTTAGTCTCATATACAAGGCTTAGAGCTAATGCTAATGGTTATAGTAGGAGTACAACCCAGAAGAGCGATTAGCCTCAGATCACCTGGATGGCATCTAGGCAGCTATGTAACATGGCTAAGACCTGCTCAGAGTACATGCTAGTGCCTTAGGATCAGTGGCAAGGTCTGTCTCAACCCAAATGTCCTGATTCATTTTTTTTATTCCATGATGCCTATCTTGCAAAGCAACCTTTTTGGGGGGGCTAATTGAACCGTATAGTTCAAGAGCAGATGCCTGTGAGTTAAAGGGACATTAACCAATGCTTGGATTCCTTGAATGTCTCACAATTATCCACATGCACTACAAGCAAGCAGTCTGGCTCCCATGGCGCACCTATTCTCATCCAGCATGGGGAAGGCAGTGAAAGAGGCCATTGTTTGTGGCACTCTGAGGCATGTTGCATGTGGGTGTGACACTGAGAGAGAGATATGATGCCATTTTATACATTGGGAATATCTTTGAATCAATCAATTGTATGAGAACAAATGCGTTTTATAACCGGCTTCAATTTGAGAAGGGCAAAGTAGTTTAAATAAAGTTGTATTCATTCCAAATATCATGGCATGCAAATATCACTGATAAGTAGGATAATTTAAAGTTACAATATTGTGAGATAAAATTAATGGAAACACTCAGTTCCCTCTTTAAAACCAAGAGCATAGCAAAATTAGAATTGTTATATTTCATCGTTACGCAGAAGAAATGGCTCATACTATAACATGACTCAGTGCTCCTTGTTTACGGGTTGGAGAATAAACTCGACCTCCGGAGTGTGATTCAGATGTCTATTGAATCTATTGAATCGAAGTCTTCTGCTAAACAAATGGCTTTCAGGGATTCTCTCTCCCTCTGTCTTCCCTTTCCTTCAGAAGGCATTGATTGATGTGCAGTAAACTGCACCTGTCAAGGTTTGATTTCTCACTTGGCCTTTTCTGGTGTGATGTAATGTTTTCATGATCCTTTACATGGTAAGATGTCATGTATAGCAGCACTGACATAAAAAAAAAAAATAATAATACCTCTATCTGAAAAGGCAGGATCCCAGGTCTTTTCAGGGTTGTCTATGCCTCACAGATAACATTAGCCCCATTTAGACATTGTGGAACACTTTGTATCAGCGAGACAAAGGCATTTGTGAGAATGTTTTTGTTTTTGTTGTTCTCATTGGAAGCCGAGCCTCTCAGACAGACGGACAGTATGTTTTCAGTGGCTGTTGTTCAGCATCTTGTCTGGAGTGCACCATTTGTATCAGCGGTGCTGTGACATTCTCCCTCAGCTACATAGTCACCGCGCAAGAGTCACCACGCAAGAGTGTAAATGCCAGAAAAAAAACTGTCTGTATCTGTCCCAGAGAGGCCTATTTTTAACACCTACTGTGCCACTTATCTCCTCTTGCCATTTAGGTATTTTGTTAGGTGAGGATGATGTTTCAGGATGCTCTTGGGTAGCCTGCTCTTGAGGTAGAATCTCGTCACAACAATCCATCTTGTGACTGTGTGCGTGTGTGTTTGCTGTGCGAGGTGAACCCGACATCCGGGACTGACCTGTTGCAAAGCTGAAAATGCACTCATTTCACAGCCTATGCCACTACCAGCGTTGTCACTGCATCTGCAATTCCAAATAGAAACCAGATGGCAGTCTGGAACACCCGTGCAGACCTCATAGGAGCTGAACATATACGGTAAACAGCTATGAAATTATTTAAAGGAGCTCCACGTCAGGACATTCCTCATTGCATTAGCAGCACTTACGTCTCTTGCTCAGCGCCAGGACCGCTACTCCTCACACTTAAGACTTAAGACTTAAGACTGTTCCGATTGATGGCCGGATGGGGGGACTTCAGTTCTCTTTCAGAGCCCAGAGAAAGTATGGCCTGTCTATCTGCTGTGTTCATGTTTGTTTCGGTTGGATTCTGGAGGCTGGCTCTGAATTTGCTGCACTGTTTTGGAGTGATGTCTCTTTTATAAATTTGGAGTGGGAATGTTTACAGGAGGGGCAAATGGGGAGAGTGAGTGAAAGCACAGGAATTCCCTCTCACTTTGGCTCATCATGTATTCGTTCTGCTACCCCCCCCCTTTCTCTTTCAGTACTCTCCTCTGTTGAGAAAAGGGGAATGTTTGTTGTTGGAATGCTCTCAGCACTCTGAGCCGTGCCCAGCATTAGAACATCTTTGTTCCGAGCTGAGCGGGTCCTCCCGGAGACGCTGCGTGGCGCGGGGGGAACTGGGAGGCCAGTTATCAGGGGGGACCGCTGGGTTCATTCATCCGCCTGTCGTGGGCTCCGCTTTCTTTCATTTTTAGCCAAATTCACCAGGCTTGACAAGCGGTTAATTTGAGCCAAATTACCGGCAGAGCTCCGGGTCCCTTCCACAAAGTCATTCTTCGTCCTCCTGGGAAAGGCTCTGGACAGCCCTCTCCAGGCCCAGAGTTTTGTTGAGTCATGTGAGATCATGTACACACAGAGACAGAACCACACCAGGGTGAAGGGAGGGATGAGGACAGGGGCAGCAGGGGGGTTAAAAGCTGCTCACAGGCTAGGGGAGACAGAGGAATGCACTGGAGCCAGCCTTGTATAAGGTAATGTCTGGCGAACATGCAGGGGTGGGACCTGTGCACAGATTTATTTTAATACACTGCTGGCAGAGCCAGAGGGGAGGGGAGGAACGTCCAGCTCCCTGCCAGCTTGTCCCAGAATCACAGTCACTCGTCGGACAAGACAGGACATTGTATTAGGTTAACCACCACAGACGACAAAAACACACAAAGAGGCAAGTTTCAGTTGACCTATTAATCTGCTAGTTTGACCTATTAATCCGCATGATCAGATTGGGTTGCTTTTCGTTCCACTGTCAGGAGCTTGTATTCCTTTTCCATGGGGTTGTTGTGCTTCCCTGTGGTTGGAGTGATTCCCCTGATACCACCATGTTTTGAGTTCACTGCCCTGCCGACAGATATGGATTTGTCACATCAGTCTGGCATTTAGCATTGCAGTGATGCATAGAGTACGTACATGTAGAGGCTATATAGGGGTTTGGTGTTATACTGTAGTGGTAGGTTATGTTGCGGTGCCCCAAAGCTGTGTATGGTTATAATCAAAAGCATAGTAGTGTATTGTTCATAGACTGATGGACATTATAGGTTAACAGATCAAATCCCAGAGGATGTGACGTAGTAGCCTACAGTGCCTTCAGAAAGTATTCATACACCTTGACTTTGTCAAAAACAAAAAATTGTGCTACAAAGTGGGATTCAAATGGATTGCATTGTCATTTTTTGAATTCGTAAAAACAAATCTGAAAAATAAAACATTAATGTACAGTGCCTTGCGAAAGTATTCGGCCCCCTTGAACTTTGCGACCTTTTGCCACATTTCAGGCTTCAAACATAAAGATATAAAAGTGTATTTTTTTTGTGAAGAATCAACAACAAGTGGGACACAATCATGAAGTGGAACGACATTTATTGGATATTTCAAACTTTTTTAACAAATCAAAAACTGAAAAATTGGGCGTGCAAAATTATTCAGGCCCCTTAAGTTAATACTTTGTAGCGCCACCTTTTGCTGCGATTACAGCTGTAAGTCGCTTGGGGTATGTCTCTATCAGTTTTGCACATCGAGAGACTGACATTTTTTCCCATTCCTCCTTGCAAAACAGCTCGAGCTCAGTGAGGTTGGATGGAGAGCATTTGTGAACAGCAGTTTTCAGTTCTTTCCACAGATTCTCGATTGGATTCAGGTCTGGACTTTGACTTGGCCATTCTAACACCTGGATATGTTTATTTTTGAACCATTCCATTGTAGATTTTTCATTGTGTTGTTGGAAGACAAATCTCCGTCCCAGTCTCAGGTCTTTTGCAGACCTCATCAGGTTTTCTTCCAGAATGGTCCTGTATTTGGCTCCATCCATCTTCCCATCAATTTTAACCATCTTCCCTGTCCCTGCTGAAGAAAAGCAGGCCCAAACCATGATGCTGCCACCACCATGTTTGACAGTGGGGATGGTGTGTTCAGGCTGTGTTGCTTTTACGCCAAACATAACGTTTTGCATTGTTGCCAAAAAGTTCAATTTTGGTTTCATCTGACCAGAGCACCTTCTTCCACATGTTTTGTGTGTCTCCCAGGTGGCTTGTGGCAAACTTTAAACGACACTTTTTATGGATATCTTTAAGAAATGGCTTTCTTCTTGCCACTCTTCCATAAAGGCCAGATTTGTACAATATACGACTGATTGTTGTCCTATGGACAGAGTCTCCCACCTCAGCTGTAGATCTCTGCAGTTCATCCAGAGTGATCATGGGCCTCTTGGCTGCATCTCTGATCAGTCTTCTCCTTGTATGAGCTGAAAGTTTAGAGGGACGGCCAGGTCTTGGTAGATTTGCAGTGGTCTGATACTCCTTCCATTTCAATATTATCGCTTGCACAGTGCTCCTTGGGATGTTTAAAGCTTGGGAAATCTTTTTGTATCCAAATCCGGCTTTAAACTTCTTCACAACAGTATCTCGGACCTGCCTGGTGTGTTCCTTGTTCTTCATGATGCTCTCTGCGCTTTTAACGGACCTCTGAGACTATCACAGTGCAGGTGCATTTATACTGAGACTTGATTACACACAGGTGGATTGTATTTATCATCATTAGTCATTTAGGTCAACATTGGATCATTCAGAGATCCTCACTGAACTTCTGGAGAGAGTTTGCTGCACTGAAAGTAAAGGGGCTGAATAATTTTGCACGCCCAATTTTTCAGTTTTTGATTTGTTAAAAAAGTTTGAAATATCCAATAAATGTCGTTCCACTTCATGATTGTGTCCCACTTGTTGTTAATTCTTCACAAAAAAATACACTTTTATATCTTTATGTTTGAAGCCTGAAATGTGGCAAAAGGTCGCAAATTTCAAGGGGGCCGAATACTTTCGCAAGGCACTTTATGCTGATTAGATAAGTATTCAACCACATGTTAGAATCAATACGTGTTAGAATCACCTTTGGCAGCGATTACAGCTGTGGGTTTTTCTGGGTAAATCTCGTAAGAGCTTTCCACACCTGGATTCTTCAACCTCTATCAAATTTGTTGTTGATCATTGCTGGACAACCATTTTCAGGTCTTACATGTACATTCACTATCTTCTTGGTAAGCAACTCCAGTGTAGATTTGGCATTGTGTTGTAGGTTATTGTCTTGCTGAAAGGTAAATTCATCTCCCAGTGTGTGGTGGTGTGTAGACTGAACCAGGATTGTGTCCTTGCTCCATTACATGTATTTTTTATCCTGAAAAATTTGCCAGTCCTTAACGATTACAAGCATACCCATTACATGATGCAGCCACCGCTATGCTTAAAGATATGGAGAGTGGTATTGTATTGTATTTTCCCCAAACTTAACACTTTGTATTCAGGATAAAAAGTTATTTGCTTTGCCACATTTTTTGCCAGTATTACTTTAATGCCTTGTTGCAAACAGGATGCATGTTTTGGAACATTTGTATTCTGCACAGGCTTCCTTCTTTTCCCTCTGTCAATTAGGTTAGTATTGTGGAGTAACTGCAATGTTGTTAATCCATTCTCAGTTTTCTCCTATCCCAGCCATTAAACTCTGTAACTGTTTTAAAGTCACCATTGGCCTCATGGTGTAATCCCTGAGCAGTTTCTTTCCTCTCTGGCAACTGAGTTAGGAAGGACGCCTGTATTTTTGTAGTGATTGGGTGTATTGATCCAAAGTGTAATAATAACTTCACCATGCTCAAAGGGATATTCAATGTCTGCTATTGTAGATGTTTTACCCATCTACCTTTGCTAATCATTGGAAAGCCTCCCTGGTCTTTGTGGTTGAATTCACTGCTCGACTGAGGAACCTTACAGATAATTGTGTGGGGTACAGAGATGAGGTAGTCATTAAAAAATCATGTTAAACACTATTATTGCACACAGAGTGAATCCATGCAAGGTTTTATGTGACTTGTTAAGCAAATCTGTATGCCTGAACTTTGCCATAACAAAGGGTTTGAATACTTATTGACCCAAGACATTTCAGCTTTTCATTTTTTATTAATTTGCAAACATTTCGAAAAACATAATTACACTTTTACATTATGGGGTGTTGTGTGTAGGCCATTGACAAAAAATCTAAATGTTATCCATTTTTAAATTCAGGCTGTAGCACAACAAAATGTGGAAAAAAGTCAATAGTGTCTGAAGGCACTGTAAATGTATAGAAAGCGAAAACGTTTGTTGAATCCAATGTTATCCAAAACAAGGAAGTAGTATACCAATAGACTGTAATCATAGCTTTTTTTTCACAAAAATACATGTACATATCTTTAAACCCTTTAAATCCCTTGATTTACATCTCCTTATGAATGGTTTATGCAAATAGAGGCAGTAATTATGCGCTTTAAATGGGTGTTTGTTTGGGGGGAAAACAAGCAACTAAAAAGCATTTTTTCTTAATAAACTGCCTCTAGATGCTGTTGATTTTACATTACATAGGTATGTAGAAAAAGAGGCTAGTGGCTTCAGCATGAGAAGGCACATGATATCAATGTCTATCTAATGGATTACAGAATAGAGTGAAATTGAGCAAATGTCTACAAGAGAATGTGCATACTGCCCAAATGTTCCCCCCAGAATGTACTTTGTAGCATTAGCTGGTTAGTAATATGAGAATGGTCACAAGGCCTAAACCACTTTGCCAGCAGTGGCAGCGTGTTTGTTTGTGAGCTGGCTCCTTAACTGACAGTGCAGCCTCTGGGCAGGGCAGGGCAGGCAGTGGTTGGTCTGGACTTAGCTTTCCCACTGACCCCTGTGGACCCTGTGGCCCTGCTCAGACAGACTGAAGTATGGAGTGCCCTTGTTCACTCTGAACTCTATACTGTAAATAATTGAAGTATGTGTAGCAGGTTAATGGATTATTGACTACCAGACGGGTTCTAAGAAGAGCTGGAACAGTTGGAGAGAATGGAACCTCAGTCGTACGTACTCAAGCTTTAAGAGCTGGTTACAGTTAGAGAGAATGGAACCTCAGTCGTACGTACTCAAGCTTTAAGAGCTGGTTACAGTTAGAGAGAATGGAACCTCAGTCGTATGTACTCAAGCTTTAAGAGCTGGTTACAGTTAGAGAGAATGGAACCTCAGTCGTATGTACTCAAGCTTTAAGAGCTGGTTACAGTTAGAGCTGTTTTTGCTGCTTGTTTTTATTAAAACGACTTTCTTCTAAATCCACATCAGTAGAACTCTTTACTTGGCCAAAAAGTCTTATCAAAATAACTAATACATGGTTAGATGAATAAAAATAAAAGTCTCCCTCCCTTTGGGGTTTCATGTTTTTAGCTCTTGTGTTATCTTAAGGAAGCGTTCTCGTAAGCCGAAGACCTCTATTGATGCATCGAAATTCCTGCTGAGCTTTTGGAGACCCGAGGACTGAAAGGATACTCTTGGGATAAATGCTCTTGGAACTCTTGGGATACGGCCACGGCTCATAGGAACAGGAGTGCTGCGAGAGGAGAAGAGTCCTTTTTCCCAGCAAATGGAAGTTTGTTTACTTCAGGATACTGAAATGAAAAAAAATACTTGTGTAAAAAATGTCCTAGAATCTGGAGGTGGGAAGTTGTTGGCCATTGTTCATCTAGTTCATTTCTGGACTAGAGGTTTGCAGACGAGATCTTAAATTCTGGTTGCCATGGAAACCATTATGTGGGACAATTGTCAGGGTAGACCACTTTAGAAACCTCCTTGGGAAAGCCTCTATATATTATATATTACTATTACTTATATATTACTATCCTACTCTCCTGATCTTCAACCTCTCGCCATTGGCTCAGACATAGTTTACTTCAGCCTCCTTTCTCAGAATTGCAGTGGGCCACGAAGCTCAGGAATGAACCATTCATACCCTGTCTGTTTGCGTAATGTACAGATTTGATATCTGTAGTGAGGCGTTTAAGAATACCAAACATCTCTCATCCATATTTCCAGTATCTCATTATTATAATCTTCATCACATTTAGACCTACGTTTACAGTATATCACATTTATGCTCAAAGACGAGAAATGAACATGTCCTCATCCTCTGCCTAGAGCGCTTAGAGCAGCAGTCTGGCTGTGAGACCGATTTTGGCTGTTGCTTTCACCTGGTACTGGGAGTGACTTCAATTTGGAGATTCATCAGGCAAGTAAAGTGGGTTGTGCAGCAGCCTTGAATAACTACTCATATTTTCCCTAACATGGCAAAAGCCCAAATTAAATTACGAAGACTTCATTCAGAACAGATGTGCTGATATTCACATTCGGCCTTTAAAGTGCCGATCATTCAGTGTGCCCACCTGTTGTCGATGAATTGTCAAAGCTGCTTGATGAGTGTTTTCGAGGACAGGCCTGCTTGGTTATTAACCTAGATCTGCAGACCCTTCTGGCTGCCAAATGGACTCTGGACTGATCTCAATATCAACGTTTTAAATCAATGACTCTTTGCCCTTCAGAGGCACTACTTGGTCCTATTAGAGAAGTGTTCAGTAGCACTGTGTGTAATAGTCTGAGCAGTCATCAATCTTCAAATGGCTCTATCGGCAATTTAATCAAACGCTCTTCTTGAAATCCTTTCCATTTTAAAACCCAGAGAGGAGAAAAAAAAGCAATATTCATTTCTGCAGCTACTCCAGTTAGTGGGCCGGCAATGCTCACATTTATTATGCAGGAAAACAACCTTCCTCAAAGATCTGCTACTAACCCATCTGGTTGAGGTGATTAGCAAAAGCAGAGGCAGATGGCGCCACGGCCAGATTCTGCATTGCTTAAGGCAGGGTGTATTCATCTGCATATACTACTGACTGGCTTGTTTGGATGCAAGGATTATTTTGGTGTAGTAGTACATTTCTAGCCATGACTGAATGGGAACATTTTTCAAAGATTGAAGAAAAAAAAAAAACTATTTTCCAGTGTTGGGTTCCTGAAGGAATTGTCCACCAGCACAGGGCTCATTTACTGTGGTGAGTGGAATTATGTTTTTGTTAGGGACAAGGCAGCCGCTAATTTGGCCTTCCTCCAGTCCTCTTCTATGTGCAGTGAACACCCTACATTGAATAAGACCACAGCCTACACTGGCAGTCCGTCAGGAAATGTTGACACACCATTGGAGAGCAGAGAGAGAGAGAGCAGCCTCAGAAACCCCAGGAATAACCGAAAAGAGACTTTGGACCAGAGGGCGGGAGGGTGAGGTGGAGCCTTGGAATGCATTCGGAGCAAATGACTTATTTACTAGCTGAACCCAGTGACCCCTGCCTGAGTTGGCGTCTTCCCAACCAGTCTCTCCTGTCACAGTTGGTGAAGAGTCCGCCCCTCCCTCCACCCCCTCTCTTTCTCTATCGGTCTCCGTTCCCCACCCCCCTCATTGATCGAGACTCGAGGCTGCTGCGAGCCTATTGGCTGGGCTGTTTGCCCTGCTCTCAAAAGCAACCCTGTCCACCCCCCTCCCTCTTCCACCACACCCCACCTGACCCCCTGTAACTCGCCCTCCAGTCCCAGTGTTGAGGTCAAGATGAAAATTTGTTGAGGGATGGGTGATGAAATATCAATGTCAATGTGTTCCAGCCTGGCAGTGGAAAGAACAGTGCAAACGATCAGCCACGCACGGACATTTGGAACACACGCTATTTATCACAGTCTGATAAATGGTCTTTAGTTTGTAGAAGTGAAATTACCGTATCCCCACCATCTCCCACCCCTGTTTCTAAACAGGATCATCTCCTGCTTGACCTTCTCAGCTACACATTTTACTGAATATCTTTGTTAAGTACTGTGTGGATCCTCACTTGGCACCTGCAAGGAATAGACGCTGAATTGACGTCTGTGCCCAGTGGGAATGGTACAGTGTGCATAATGAATGAACAAATATTTTCACACTGCAATATATTCATGTCACCCTGGATGTAACCTAAACCCTTTGTGAATATTGGATTGGCAGTCTTTTCACAATCAAGTCCAGATTAAACATGGAGAGAGAGAGTGAGATAGAGAGAGGGAGGGAGAAGAGGGGGTAGAGTAGTGTAATTCAGATCAGATTTGTCTTTGAAGACAGTATGTGTTTGTGCACTTGAACGTCTGTCCGCATTGTGTGCCTTTTAAATGCGTGGCGTGGCACGCAGTGGATACTGAATAGACTGTCAGAAGCCTCTTGTGGATGTTCTCACGTGGAATTATAGTTCCATGTCGCAGCCAACCATATGCTGTATGTGTCAGTCCTATGTGCATGTGTCACCCACCCTCTTATGACTGCACTGATCTATGATCTAGACTTTTCTCTACGGGTTTGCAGTTGGTTTTCTCTTGCTTGTGGCTGGGCTTTCCTTGGTTCCCTGTTAAGACCTCTCTCGGTGGATTTACACACTGTGATTTCCAGCTTGTGTAATGCACACATTATCATCCCAAAAAATCCACTCAGAGCAGAGTGGTGCCCAGTGCCAGTGCCAGTGCCAGAGGCTGAAGGAGACTGGAGACGGTTTGTGCACGCCAGTGACGAACGAAAACACAGGCAGATGTGTGTTCGTTGGCTGGCTCACCAGATCATTGCTTGAATAGCCTGATGAAGGATTCTGATACAGCACATTTTTTGGGGCATCTAAAGCTAATTTCCTGCATTTCTTCACAATCTAATATGACTCTTTTGGGGTCTTTTTGGGATCACTTGTATTATTAAATAGAATAGAATAAGTTTCTAAACACTTCTACATTAAGATCCTACCATGATTATGGATAATCAATCCTAAATGAATCGTGAATAATGATGAGTGAGAATGTTATAGACGCACAAAAATCATACCCCCCCCAAAAATGCTAACCTTCCCTGTTATTGTAATGGTGAAAGGTTAGCATGTCTTAGGGTTATTATATTGTGTGTCTGTAACTTTCTCACTCATTATTATTCACGGTTCATTCAGGATTATTCCTAATCATGGTAGCATCCACATTAATGTAGAAGTGTTTAGAAACATATTATATTCTTATTTACAATAAAAGTGACCAAAGCAAACAGCAAATGCATCCAACAAATTTGTAGAGTCATAAGCTTGATGTAATCATTATGTGCTATGAATGTGGGACCAAATACTTTTTACCACATTGATACACATACAAGTGAATTTGTCCCAATACTTTTGGTCCCCCTATAATGGGGGGACTATGTACAAAAAGTGCTCTAATTTCTACCCTCAAATTACAATTTGCACTTTAACTTCATAGTCATTGTTTGATTTCAAATCAAACTTTTGTAGTATGGAAGAAAAAATGCTTCACCGTCCCAGTAATTATGGAGGGCACCGTGATTCATATCATAGGCCTAATACTACTGTAGAGCTCTTTTTAATTGCACACAATATAGCTGGATCGACTCATCCTGCTCCTAAGGGTCCACTGCCCTGCAGCACCTCAATACAACACACCCCACTCATCATTAGGATCTTAGTGAAACATTCATTATTGGTTTCAGGTGTGTTAAGCCAAGGCCAGCGGGAAAACCAGCAGTACGGCAGACCCCCAGGGCGAGGACTGAGCAGCCCAGCAGCTAGGGATTGCCTAAATAGGTACAGTGCCTTGCGAAAGTATTCGGCCCCCTTGAACTTTGCGACGAAGATATAAAACCGTATTTTTTTGTGAAGAATCAACAACAAGTGGGACACAATCATGAAGTGGAACGACATTTATTGGATATTTCAAACTTTTTTTAACAAATCAAAAACTGAAAAATTGGGCGTGCAAAATTATTCAGCCCCTTTACTTTCAGTGCAGCAAACTCTCTCCAGAAGTTCAGTAAGGATCTCTGAATGATCCAATGTTGACCTAAATGACTAATGATGATAAATACAATCCACCTGTGTGTAATCAAGTCTCCGTATAAATGCACCTGCACTGTGATAGTCTCAGAGGTCCGTTAAAAGCGCAGAGAGCATCATGAAGAACAAGGAGCACTGTGCAAGCGATAATATTGAAATGGAAGGAGTATCAGACCACTGCAAATCTACCAAGACCTGGCCGTCCCTCTAAACTTTCAGCTCATACAAGGAGAAGACTGATCAGAGATGCAGCCAAGAGGCCCATGATCACTCTGGATGAACTGCAGAGATCTACAGCTGAGGTGGGAGACTCTGTCCATAGGACAACAATCAGTCGTATATTGTACAAATCTGGCCTTTATGGAAGAGTGGCAAGAAGAAAGCCATTTCTTAAAGATATCCATAAAAAGTGTCGTTTAAAGTTTGCCACAAGCCACCTGGGAGACACACAAAACATGTGGAAGAAGGTGCTCTGGTCAGATGAAACCAAAATTGAACTTTTTGGCAACAATGCAAAACGTTATGTTTGGCGTAAAAGCAACACAGCCTGAACACACCATCCCCACTGTCAAACATGGTGGTGGCAGCATCATGGTTTGGGCCTGCTTTTCTTCAGCAGGGACAGGGAAGATGGTTAAAATTGATGGGAAGATGGATGGAGCCAAATACAGGACCATTCTGGAAGAAAACCTGATGGAGTCTGCAAAAGACCTGAGACTGGGACGGAGATTTGTCTTCCAACAAGACAATGATCCAAAACATAAAGCAAAATCTACAATGGAATGGTTCAAAAATAAACATATCCAGGTGTTAGAATGGCCAAGTCAAAGTCCAGACCTGAATCCAATCGAGAATCTGTGGAAAGAACTGAAAACTGCTGTTCACAAATGCTCTCCATCCAACCTCACTGAGTTCGAGCTGTTTTGCAAGGAGGAATGGGAAAAAATGTCAGTCTCTCGATGTGCAAAACTGATAGAGACATACCCCAAGCGACTTACAGCTGTAATCGCAGCAAAAGGTGGCGCTACAAAGTATTAACTTAAGGGGGCTGAATAATTTTGCACGCCCAATTTTTCAGTTTTTGATTTGTTAAAAAAGTTTGAAATATCCAATAAATGTCGTTCCACTTCATGATTGTGTCCCACTTGTCGTTGATTCTTCACAAAAAAATACAGTTTTATATCTTTATGTTTGAAGCCTGAAATGTGGCAAAAGGTCGCAAAGTTCAAGGGGGCCAAATACTTTCGCAAGGCACTGTAACTATCTAGTTTATCCACTTCAGACAGAACTTCAGTCAAGGAGGGATGAAACATGTAATGCATTTGCAATGGTGTAAAGTATTTAAGTAAAAATACTTGACTTTACTATTTATATTTTTGACAACTTTAACTTCTAATTCACTGCATTCCTATAGAAAATAATCTACTTTTTACTCCATACATTTTCCCTGACACCCATAAGTACTTTGAATGCTTAGCCGGACAGGAAACTGGTTCAATTCACACACTTATCAAGAGAACATCACTGGTCATCCCTACTGCCTCTGATCTGGCAGACTCACTAAACACAAATGCTTTGTTTGCTTGGTTTGTATATTATATCTTAGTGTTGGAGTGTGCCCCTAGAATTGTGCCAGCTGGGTTGCTTAATATAAGGAATTTGAAATTATTTATACGTTTACTTTTAGTTTTGATACTTAAGTATATTTTAGCAATTACATTTACTTTTTATACGTACTTTTATTTTTACTAAAGTAGTATTTTACTGGGTGACTTTCACTTTTAATTGAGTCATTTTCTATCAAGGTATCTTTACTTTTACTCAAGTATGGCACGTTTTTGCTAAAGTTACATGCCAGTTGCACTACTAACTCCACACTGGTGATAAATACATTTTTCTGTTAAGTCAAAAATCAGTTACCTTGCCAGCTAAATCCAAATAAAGAGTAGGTAGTTTCTGTTCTGCTTGCTTTTACAACTCGGAGAAAAAGCACAACACACAGAGACATTTACATTACATTACATTTAAGTCATTTAGCAGATGCTCTTATCCAGAGCGACTTACAAATTGGTGCTTTCACCTTATGACATCCAGTGGAACAGCCACTTTACAATAGTGCATCTAGGTCTTTTAAGGGGGGGGGGGGGGAGAAGGATTACTTTATCCTATCCTAGGTATTCCTTAAAGAGACAACAGCTCCCTCTGTTTGCACGCTCTGTGCTGCCTGCAGGGTCCTAAATACAGCTGGTTTCTACCGCCAAACAGCCTACCCGACCGCTCTAAAGCATCCGCATGGTCCTAAAGCACACCGATGCCGCTTTTTGTGTCACAGAGCAATGATAGCTTGGGGGCTGGATGAATGAACATGAACCTCAAATATGGTGAATTGCTGTTGATGTCTCGTTGTGTCCTATTGTGTGTGAAAGCCGACGCTGGTCTGATGCTTTGAAAGTGTCTCTTTAGTACTACTCAAGGCCATAGCAGGCCCTTAGTGCGCCTCTGCAGAATGCATTAGTTGTAATTGCATGGAGGGAGCGAGCTTGGCATTGTGATAATTATGGTGGGTGAGGTGTTCTATCTATAGAAAAGCAGATGATGGGGAGGAGTTGGCCTTTGAAGCTGGTGCTAAGTTGTTGTTCAATTATCACCGTTGAACCATTAACTCAGACAGAAAGACTTGTATTGCTCTGTGCACAATAGAGCCTTAAATCTCAGCATGATGATCGCTGTGTTCATTGACATCGTGGAAATGGGTCCATTTGAAAAAAAATAGCAAAGCAAGGATCCCCTTCACTTCTAACGTTGCGGGGTGATGCTTATGTTTAGCTCATTTTTCTGGATTTTGTAGATGGATGTGATGGGATTGATATGTTGTGCTCAATTCAACCATGTACATGAAGAAGTACATCAGTTTTACTAACATGAAATGGAATTCAGTGTGGCACTACATGTACTGTCTGCTTGTGGAGATTCAGAGAAGTTTAGTCAAGGGCTAAACACACAATATGTGACTATTGTGATCCAACTCTATTTCCAAAGCAAGCGCAGAGGGGTGAATGTGGAACGTGTGTGTTATGTTTTTATTTTGTTTTGACTCTTCCCAACACAGCCGAAACTGGGTCACAATCTGACAGAGGTAAAGGATGAGGCAGCAGTTTGCAGGGCGGTTGGCCCATGAGAGAGAGAGGCCGCATCTGTCTCCAGGAAGCGTGTTGCAGTAGGAGACGTTAAACACAGAGTTCCTGTTTGACACCTGTTTCCACCGAGCCAAGTAGACCAGGCTTTTCACTGGCAGGCTCTCTCTCTCTCTCTCTCTCTCTCTCTCTCTCTCTCTCTCTCTCTCTCACTCTGCCAGGGGAAAGAAGCTGTCTTTTCAGTTTAACTGCTCTGTGACCCCTTCCTCCCCATCCAAAGAAATTCAGATGATGCCCCTATCGCTTGACCTGGTGCCCAGAATAATTAAATGCCAAGAGATAAAAAAATCAAGTAAGACAGGTTCTTACACATGCTGCTAGCTAGACTGCTGACCCGTAGGATTGTGAATAATAAACCAGCTGTATAGAGAGAGAGAGAGAGAGAAAGAGAGAGAGAGAGAAAGAGAGAGAGAGCGAGAGAGGAACAGGTCTGAAAATATGTGGCGAACACTCCAGTAAAGGTGATTGATTCCTTTGCAGGCTACCAATTTACAGTTCTTTCACAAGATCTCTGACCAAAAAACCACAACCTTAAAGTGCGTGTTAAGTAACACCACTTGAAGGCCCACAAGTAGCTACATTACAAAACATAAACATGTAGGTTTATTTTTAAAGGAAGAACAGTGTATTGGAACAATTCTGCTACATTGTTTCCATTCTGGTCCCTTTGAATAATCTCGTATTTGTTTTTCCTGCCCGGCTACCTTCTGCCCGGACTTCCCCACACCACATGTGAGCGAGGACACACAGCGTCGCTGTGTATTTTTTGCATCTAGCCATAGGGTGACCTGCCAGACATCGGAGGACCAATTATACACCTACTACACTTTACTTTACATGAAACCCTGGATTGTAGAGCGGAGCCGGCCAGGCCTTTCAGGCACTAATGATGTCAGTGGTAGAGGCTGAAAGAGGACACTGAGCCAGAGTGGGTGACTGAGCCTGGGCAAAAGGCCAGCCATGCAGGGAAGGGGCAGGGAGAAACCTTTCATTCAGGACCGGCTCTAGCCTTTTGGGGGCCCTAAGGCGAAATTTGGTTGCTCCCCCCTCACGGTCGGTATTTGGCCATGATTACTGCAAGTTTAGACTAATTTACCAATCTAAAATCTCCTGTTTTTCAAAAGTGCATTGAAAGACTGAAACGTCTCAAAAAGTTGCCTGATTGCTCATCGATAGATTCAATTGATGCCATCGTTACTTCCACCATTCTTAGAGGAGATAAGTACCCCTACACTCAAATAATGTTTTACATTTTATGGTCATATAAACCCTGCACATTTTTCCCTGTATGGAAACTCTGAGGGGTATAGGCACAACCCACATTTCCACAGATTTTTGTCTTCATTAAAAGTGACTGTTTAGTGATTCATACTTTCCACATACTGTATGAGCCACTTGGCAGACAGTGATTTCTTTGTCTGTGAGTAATTTGTTTGCTAAATGGTGTGACACCATCTTAAATAGTTGCTCTACTGCATGCCTAACTACATCACATAGAGAGTTGACAACTTAGCTTCAAGGATAATCAACTGACAGTTCAGGTAATATAACATAAGCTTTATTGAAAGTCAAGGCCATTGCCTGTCTTTAACAGGTAGTTTAAGTTTCAATCAGATACACTTCCATTAACTGTACACTACAATTAATGAGTGACATTTAAGTCACCACGCTTACAGTTTTTCTCAGTCGCTTTGGTGCATTTCTTAGATCAAAAGTGCAATTCTTGAAACTACTTGTACAAATTCCAAATCATCTAGTCACTTGTGCACATCATTAAAGCAATTTCTTATTCCTTTAGAGCAAATTGCAATTGATAATGTACAAGTGTCAGCTTTTTTCCACATTATCAATTGCTCATGTCATGTTGATCAAAATGTAGTAGATGGTTCTCTGTTGAATAGTCTTACCCCTCAAAACATCTAGGCATTAGTTCCTTGCATAAGCCATTACATGCAAAATTATTGAACTATTTGTCATAAACTGTCAAGCATAGTTTTACACATTTCTATTAGACCTTTTGTACAAAAACGTGAATTGATGAATCGTGCAGGTGAAATTGACCCTCACTCATGAAGGAATGTAAAGTGTTAGTTCAACCAACAATCAACCAGTTGTCTACATTTCTCAAAGGTGCATCTCATGAAGAATCAATTGGCAAGCATATATAGACAGACCAAAAACACAGAGTTGCAATTTTCCAATAATGGATGGACCAGGAAATGAACAGGGTCAACAGCCAAGAGGAGGAGGAAGAAGAGGAGCAAGGATGCATGGTGGAAGGCAAAACAGAGGAAGAGGCAAAAGAGGACATAGGCTCTACCTGGCACAGCCAGAAGAGGACTGGCCACCCCTCATAACCTGGTTCCTCTCTAGGTTTATAATCTCCACCCGGCACAGCCAGAAGAGGACTGGCCACCCCTCTTAGCCTGGTTCCTCTCTAGGTTTATAATCTCCACCCGGCACAGCCAGAAGAGGACTGGCCACCCCTCATAGCCTGGTGGAAGGTGGAAGGAACATGCAATATATGTACATGTTATGTCACTCTTCCTTACCAAAACAAATTCAACTGTGTGTTCTGGGATATAGTGTATAATGGAGTTGGAATCAAGTTAACTCTCCCACATGCAGAAGACGGGGTCGGAATATCATCGGTCACAGAGCTACTGTGGATTTGCCAGGCCAACGGGGAGGAAATATCACCATGTGTGCTGCTATTTCGGAGCATGGTGTCCTAACCCATATCCCCCTTATAGGGCCATACAACACCCAGCATCTACTCAACTTTTTAGAGACTCTCTACAGGGCTCTCATCCCTGATGATGAGAGGGGTCTGTTTAGAGAGGATTTGCCAAAGTATGTGGTCATTTGTGATAATGTGAGTTTCCATCGATCAAACATAAGGCAATGTTTTGTGACCCACCCGAGGATGCTCATAAAATTCCTCCCACCTTATTCACCATTCCTTAAGCAAATTGAGGAGTTATTTTCAGCATGGAGGTGGAAGGTGTACGATCGTTAGCCACACACATAGATGACCCTGCTGGCTGCAATGGATGCAGCATGTGAGGACATCACAGTAGACACCTGCAGAGGATGGATAAGGCATTCCAAAAGATTCTTTCCACGTTGCATTGGAAGGGAAAATATCCGGTGTGATGTGGATGAGAATATGTGGGCCGACAGACAGGAACGTCTGGATGTGTAGAGACAGCACAACAGTGCTGCGGGCAAAGTTGTGCCTTAGGGGTGGTTTCCTGTGTTTCTTTATCATTTAGTTTTTTTTCCTTTGTGCCTCTTGGGTTGTCCAGTCTCTTTCAATCAATAACCCACATACAGTAATAAGTAAATAGCACTGTTAAAATTGATATATGCCATAGAAGTGCAGCCTTGTGCATTTTCAATACAGTAGCTGTCATCCAAACTGTAGCCTAAGTTTACATCAGGTAATACTGTCAAAGTACACAGTTACATTGACAACATGCCTAAACATTTTGACGACCTTGTTCGTGAACAATGACTCAATGACTTATCATTCTGATGACACTGACATGATCATTGGCATGAATATTTACTTTTGAGAGATGTACTAAGGATTTTTAGTGACTGACTAGCTTTAGAAACATATCTATTGTATATTGCAATTTGTACAAATTGTTCTGAGAAATGCACTTATTATTTTGCACATGTTAGGGATGATGTGAAAAATGCACCAAAGCGACTGAGAAAAACTGTAATGCATATATCTAGAGTAGCATGTTGTCCCAGAGGCAGCACATTGTAAGTGTGTGTCTGTGTCTGTGATGCTGACACACAGTCACCTCAGTCTATTCATCCTTATGCGTAGAGGGAGAACTCAACTAAGAATTGAGAGATGCAGGGGGAGAGACAATGTGAACCCAGCACACTGTCTGGGTAAGAGAGAAAGACAGACAGAGACAGACAGAGACAGACAGACAGATAGATAGATAGATAGATAGATAGATAGATAGATAGATAGATAGATAGATAGATAGATAGATAGATAGATAGATAGATGCTGGTTGGTTTAGTATGGCTCTGCAAGGCTGAGATCAGCCTAATCAATAGAGAGGATAATGTGGAATGAGTAGTATGACATCAATATTAGGCTCACTGGTCCAGGAGCACCATTGTTGCCTCTCTCCCCCTCTCCCCTCCTCCATCCCTCCCTGTACTTAGTAAACAGTGGCTCCCCAGGGAGAAAGGCAGTCATTGATGGGTCGCCGCTGGCTTCTCAGGCCTGGCAGTCTACTGTGAATTGTTACAGGCCCTGAATAGAATCCATAGTGACCTCATCCATGGACAGGGACCCTTACCTATCCCCGGCTGTCATAGAGAGAAAACAGAGGGAGAGAAAAACAGGTGAGATTTATTCGATTACCAGTAAAAATACGATGATGTCGGGGGTTTTGACATTGACGGAGTGCTTTGTGCCTCTTGTGGCTCAGTCTTTTTTATTGAATCGTAAAATAAAGCGTTTGACTTGTGTTGTGTTCGGCGAATCAGGGCATATTGAGGTGATCATACTATAGGCCTACTCTGTCTCTGACATCAGAGGAAAGACGTGCACACTTCACTAAAGGAATGGATGTGGGGTATCGGCATGCTGTGTTGCCCCTATGTGGCACGATTATAAATCAATATTTATTGGAGAAAGAAGATATCATGTGGGGCAACTATATATGTTTTAACTAAAAGATTATATGGAACAATGGTTAAATGAAATGTAAACAAGGGAACATGAAATTGAATAATAATGATTTATGACGTTAATACTATATACAATATTTAATCATGTTGCAGTATGATGGTGAAAATAATAGCCTAATATATTCAACATGCTGTAAACCAGTGGTTCCCAAACTGTTTATAGTCCCGTACCCCATTCAACCTCCAGCTCCGTAACCCCTCTAGCACCAGGGTTTTTTGACATCATTGTAAACCTGCCACACACACACTATACGATACAGTTATTAAACACTTCCCACCCGGCTCGTGGGAAGTGACAATGAGCTCTAATAGGACCAGGGCACAAAGAATAATATAATAATAATCAATAATTTTGCTATTTATTTTACCATCTTACATATAAAACCGTATTTGTTCATCGAAGATTGTGAATAACTCACCACAGGTTAATGAGAAGGGTGTGCTTGAAAGGATGCACACATGCAATGTTGGGTTGTATTGGAGAGAGTCTCAATCTTAAATCATCTTCCACACAGGGTCTGTGCCTGTATTTCGTTTTCATGCTATTGAGAGCCTAGAATCCACTCTCACATACAGTAGGTAGTGTTTGCAAAGGGCATCAGTGTCTTAACAGCGCGATTTGCCAAGGCAGGATACTCTGAGCGTTGCCTAATCCAGAAATCTGGCAGTGGCATCTGATTAAATTACATTTTCGCAGAACCGCTTGTTGCAATTTCGATGAGGCTCTCTTGTTCAGATATTGGTAAGTGGACTGGAGGCAGGGCATGAAAGGGATAACGAGTCAGATCATTCAGGCAAGAAAAAACAGATAGGCCAGTCGTGTGAGAAACTCCTCATCATGCAAGCGGTCAGACAAGTGAAAATTATGGTCAGTGAGAAAACTTTAAGCCCTTCTCTCAATTTTAAAAATAACGGGTCAATACTTTGCCCCATGATAACCAGCACACTTCTGTATGTTGTAAAAGCATTACATGGTCGCTGCCCATATCATTGCATAGTGTGGAGAATATATGAGAGTTCAGGGGCCTTGCTTTAATTAACAAAGTTATTTTCACTGTAGTGTCCAAAATGTATTTCAAGCTGTCAGGCATTCCCTTGGCAGCAAGAGCCCCTCGGTGGATGCTGCAGTGTACCCAAGAGGCGTTTGGAGCAACTGCTTGCACGCGCGTTACCACTCCACTATGACTCCCTGTCATGGCTTTTGCCCCATCGGTACAGATACCAACATGAGCAGCAGCTACGTTTGGCTACATACGGACCGTCAGTGGAATTCCCGCGAGAGAGTAGCGGTTAATGTGATTGGATGTTAATTATTTGACGGGGCTACCTGTATTTGATATTGTGTTGTTATTTCGTTGAACACTAGATGGTCAAATTTTATTTTTGGCAGTGAAACAAGGCTACTCAGGCGAGAGAGAGAAAAAACTCACCCAAATGTATAGCCCCCTTGGGAAATATAAATGGACTGTTTGAAAATGTGAATAAACGTTTTTATTTGGCGTACCCCAGTTTGGGATTACCTGCTGTAAACTATTATTTTTGAACAGTTCTACTTTTTCATGTCTCATCACTCTGTGGTCATCGGTTGCACAAATTGTACTGTTTGTCCTCATAACCCTGTTCAAACATTCATGATATTACCCTGAGTAAGGCACTATGATGCCCGATAACTGATCTAAAAAGTTTGTGACTCTATTTATTTATTTTTTATAGTCTACAATTTACTTTCTGTTAGTCAGCACTAGGTATTAACATGGGTAACCGGGATCCAGAGACTGTCCCGGGAACACTCTTCACATTTATCAGAAAAATGGCATGAAAAGACCCGGGAAATTACAACATTTTTCCCCGAAGGTCACACTAATGCAATTCCACAAAATACACAACATGTGCAGCAGCAGATTAGCCAAATGATGATCAATCTATGTTGTTCTGTTGCCTGGTTACCCATCCACAGCACTCTGGCCAAACCGCGTCCACTAACGTTTCTCCGCGATGAGTCTGGATTTGCATCCTCCCCGACGACTTCTCAAAAGTGAACACGTTCAAGCCATTCTGATTGGTCCCAGAAACGGATGGGCTGGACCAGAGCTGGCCGACACGAATCATGAATCACATCAGTTTGACATCAGCTCAAACAATTTCTAGGATGGCAGGTTCAGACTGAGGTATGGAATCATCGATGGAGCAGCGGAATTAAGTTCAGGATGAGTCCTCAGGCAAGTTGTTCTGACCCCTACTACAGATACAGTATCATGCACTGCCTGGCATAAAAAAGCTGAAGTACCAAATTATACTATAGCCACCTATACAAGACCCCAAAAGACCTAGACACCTGGCTTGAGTTATATTGCAAGAATGTGCTTTGTGTTTAGTTTGGATTATTTCAAGAATGTCTGCTGCTCTGTCATGATGTATATGAATGCCGAGTAGTCTCTTTCCAAACGGTCTGTTCTAAAAACACTGATACCTTGATCACACAACGCTGACAGGCTCCCTCAATACATCGAACAAAAGACCTCTTTCACGTCTCACAAAAAAAAAATCCTGACTCTGTGCACTGGGTACAGAAGGTTTGTTTTGGGTGAATAGCATGACTAAGTTGACAGCACTTCAAACAGCGGCGCACTTGTAGTGCTGCCCAAAGTTTGATGAATGGCTCCTATCCCTTCGTGGCTCACATGGAAGGGCTGAGGTATTATGTGAGGAATCGTCCATCACCTCAGTTCGTCCCAAATGGCACCCTATTGCCTATACAGTGCCGTAGTTTCGGGGGATATAGTGCACTTCATGGAGAATAGGGTGCCATTAGAGACGCTACCTTACTCCTCCTCCCTTCCTACACTACAGCGACGGCTACTTTCTACTGAACACTACTGTCTTCAACCTTGCGGTCTATATTCCAAACAAAATTCCTGTAAAGCTTAAAGAGGATCTCATGTTAAGTACTGTTGAAGTAATATGGCTACAGGTTTATCTGCCTCACCAAAAGCCTGTTCTTGTGGGAAGATGATATACACCACCAAGTGCTAACAGTTAGTATCTGGATGATATGTGTGAAATGCTTGATAATGTACAGGTCATTCGAAAAGTATTCAGACCACTTGACTTGGTTCACATTTTGTGATCTTATTTTATTCTAAAATGGATTAAATAGTTTTCCCCCTTATCAATCTACAAACAATACCCCATAATGACGAAGCAAAACAGGTTTTTAGAAATGTTAGCGAATTGATTAAAATAAAAAAAAATGAAATATCACATTTACGTAAGTATTCAGACCCTTTACTCAGTACTTTGTTGAAGCACCTTTGGCAGCGATTACAGCCTTGAGTCTTCTTGGGTATGACGCTACAAGCTTGGCACACCTGTATTTGGAGAGTTTCTCCCATTTTTCTCTGCAGATCCACTCAAGCTCTGTCAGGTTGGATGGGGAGCGTCGCTGCACCGCTATTTTCAGGTCTCTCCAGAGATGTTCGACCGGGTTCAAGTCTGTGCTCTGGTTGGGCCACATTAGGACATTCAGAGAC
This sequence comes from Oncorhynchus nerka, assembly GCF_034236695.1. Taxonomy (NCBI): domain Eukaryota; kingdom Metazoa; phylum Chordata; class Actinopteri; order Salmoniformes; family Salmonidae; genus Oncorhynchus; species Oncorhynchus nerka. The sequence continues at coordinate 39,390,500 of NC_088408.1, forward strand.
TTGTTCCGAAGCCACTCCTGAGTTGTCTTGGCTGTGTGCTTAGGGTCATTGTCCTGTTGGAAGGTGAACCTTCACCCCAGTCTGAGGTCCTGAGCACTCTGGGGCAGGTTTTCATAAAGGATCTCTCTGTACTTTGATCCGTTCATCTTCTTCTTGATCCTGACTAGTCTCCCATTCCCCGCTGCTGAAAAACATCCCCACACCTGGCACCAATGAAATGCATGTCAATCTCTCATGGCTTAAAGTAGAGGAGAGACTGACTTCATCACTATTTGTTTTTGTAAGAAGTGCTGACAAGCCGAATGCACCGAGCCGTCTGTTTCAAACTACTAGCACACCGCTTCGACATCCATGCATACCCCAGAAGACATGCCACCAGAGGTGTCTTCACAATCCCCAAGTCCAGAACAGACTATGGGAGGCTAACAGTACTACAAAGAGTCATGACTACTGGAACTCTATTCCACATCAGGTAACTGATGCAAGCAGTAGAATCAGGTTTCTTTTTTTTAACAGTAACAAATACTCCTTATGGAACAGCAGGGACTGTGAAGAGACACACACAGGTACAGACACACGCATACACACACACGCTAGCACACGCACTGTACACATGTACATAGTAATATTGCTGTATGGTGGTGTTATACATTTTGTACTGTAAATTAGTAGTGGTGTAATATTGTTATATGATGTACTGTTTTATCTTTCGTTTTGTGTGTAAAGTGAGGCAGCAGCTAATGGGGATCCCTAATAAATACAAATACGCCTTAAACCTCTGGCATTGGTGGCAGAGAGGGAAATATACGACGTAAACCCCCTTCTCTTTGATCTGATCACGGAAGGTTTCTGATTTGGGTTTGAGTTAAAACACCCATGTAAGAAAACTACCTTACCTTGATGTGTGATATTGCTTGATATAATGTACTGTTGTAGTATGAAAGGTGTGGACCTCAAGACTTCTATAAGTCAGGCTCTGTGATGGAGCCACCCATGGGCACCATGACTATACATTGTCTAAGAGCAGTGATGTTGGGATGGAGAGGTGTTCCCAGGGGTGTGTTTCTCTGCGTCTCGGGGGAGCAGCTGTCTGGAGAGAAGCCTGACTGAATGGGTAATTAGAAAGGACCCTTCATAGTCACGCCCTCCTCGTCAGCCCTAGCCCTCTGAGTGGAGCAGGGGAGACCCGGTCTAATTGGCCCGAGCTTTGATGTGATGCACGTTCGCTAAGCCTCTCATTGCAGCACTTAGCACTTAACAATTACACTTCTCTTTCATCTGCAAAGCCAATTAATTTCTATTGTGGAATAGAATTTCAAAGAGAGAAAAAAGCTAATTTTGAGACTGTGGTAGCGGTTTATTATCATATGTGATATATTTGAGGCTACGCGTGAAAGTATTACATGTTCATAATAAAGGGTCGTTGGCATAGAAAGATGTTCATATGTCATATGTTATTATGACTGATTGTGTATTTCATTCATAATACCGCAAATAACAACAGAAAGAAAAGGCTGACAACTTTTTTCCCACTATAACTGATTCAGCCCGATGAAGGAAAACTAGCCACTGAGAGTCTGTCATGGCGTTCTGACAATGTACTATTAGCCTTCTGGAATATTCTCTGACTCATTCCTGGCTCCCTCACTGAAATTATGACTCAGAGGGAGGGAGCAAAAAAACTAAATCAGACATCAGAGCATTCTTGGAGTGCATCTGGGTGGGGGGAGTTGGAGGTGTACACATGGTTGTGTCTGTGTGTGTGTGTGTGTGTGTGTGTGTGTGTGTGTGTGTGTTCATGCATGTGAAAATGTGGGAGTCAAAATGTGTGTGTGTGTGCACGCTTGCGTGTTTGGGGGGGGGGGTGTATTCCCTGCTGTCGCCTCAGTGCTTTGCGAGCTGTTTATGATTCTTCTCTTTAGCCCTGGGACCCCTCTCTCTCCCCACCTTATCTTACCTACACCACCCTTTGCTTCCGCTCTCCCCACCTCACCAGGAATGGTAAAAGGTTACTCGATTCGCTCAGGCAAGATGTGAAAGGAGTGGGATGAACATTACTGATAGAATCATTATGGTATGCTACAGTACGTTCCCCCCGTGCATTTCCCCATACACACTAGTCATCTGAGTCGACCTTCTTCAGCAGGACGAGGGGAACAATTGACTGGTTTACGTCAGCCAACCATTCCCTCAGACGACCTTCACTCTGCAGAGAAAGCTTTGATGAATCCTGCCATGACTCACGGCTGGCTAGCGCCTTGACAGTTGGAGTTTGGGCTTGGTTTTTTATGAGCTCTCCCAGTTAGAAGCAGGTCTTATGGTGTGGAGTAAGGGGGTCTTTCTATAGATAACGGGGCCCATGTGTGACATTGGGATAAAAATGTCAAAATGGTTTGAAACAAAAAAATGTAAAGTATTTGTGTGGAGTTCCACATGTGTATTTAGAGGATAATATTCACATTGGCCATAACTCCAGCAACACAACAACATCGGAGGACTAGGACGATACATCCTTAAAAACAGGGTTTATACAGACATCTGGATAATAGCGTCTGCTAAATTACTCAAATGTAATAATTTACATTCCAGTACTTGAATTTCTGAGCTCCAAATTTGAGTTCTTGTATATTGTTTAAAATTGCAGGTGTAGCATGGAAAACAAAATCGCACGTGTTATCACGACAGCTGTTCATCACTGGATCAGTTGATGATGTGTGAAATTACTACGGCGTAATTAAACAGCTTGACACCAAATGCACATTCAACAAGTGTCGTACATAATTATTGAAGAACACACATTAATGATAGTAACAATTTTGTTTTTCAGTGTCAAGGTCACTCTTTCGGTTAGAAGCATTTTATTTTGCAATTGCATCATTCTTTGGGGATTCTTGTACCCATGGAAACGGTTTTCACCACGTAACATAAGGCGACACAAAATGTTACATAGTTACACTGAATTTCAAAAAGATCTCTACAAACAACTGTCTGATAGCTAGATCCAGGATTCTTACAGGGTTCAAGTTCAATATCTAATTTAACTGGTTAATGCTTAATATATGATATAATGACAATTTACTCTACCATAAATGCAAGGACAGAAAAGTAATGTTTTGTGTCACACGATTTTAGACAAATCTGTCAAGACAACAACCATGAGAAAGGGTTAAACATAGGCGTTTACATCAACTTGGGAATTTTATGGAAAATACATGTATCTATGTTCCCCCCTTATATTTTAAGGTAATGGCATGCAACAGATTGGCAAATTATTATCAATGACTTATCAACACCTGTAACAAGTTGTCCAGTGTAGGAAATCCTCACTGGTACCCTAGTTTATAGAGAGACCCAAGGACAGGGAGCATCTGCATCCCAAATGGCACCCTATTCATAGGTCCCTGGTCGAAAGTACATAGGGAATAGGGTGCCATTTGGCATGCATCCACAGGCTCACCCTCTGACATGATGACTCTGCTCTTATTTATCCTCTTATACCAGTCGGGTTCAGGCACGTCGTACATACACTCTGCTTTACTGTCATGAGCAGTTTACATGGTTTTTCCCCTTGAACACCTTACCCAAACCTCTCATCTATACTGAACAAAAAATATTAAGGCAACATGCAACAATTTCAAAGATTTTACTGAATACAGTTCATATGGGGAAATCAGTCAATTTAAATAAATAAATTAGGCCTTAATCTATGGATTTGACATGACTGGGAATACAGATATGGTCACAGATACCTTAAAATAAATGGGCCTCACAATGGGCCTCAGGATCTCGTCACGGTATTTCGGTGTATTCAAATTGCTATTGATAAAATGCAATTGTGTTCGTTGTCCGTAGCTTATGCCTGCCCATACCATAACCCCACCGCCACCATGGGGCACTCTGTTTGTGTTATTGACATCAGCAAACCGTTCACCCACATGACGCCATACATGTGGTCTGTATTTATGAGGCAGGTTGGACGTACTGTCAAATTCTCCCAAATTATGTTGGAGGCGGCTTATGGTAGAGAAATGAACATTACATTATCTGGAAATAGCTCTGATGGACATTCCTGCAGTCAGCATACCAATTGCACGCTCCTTCGAAACTTGAGACATTTGTGGCATTGTGTTCTGTGACAAAACTGCACATGTTAGTGGCCTTTTATTGTCCCCAGCACAAAGTGCACCTGCGTAATGATCATGCTGTTTAATCAGCTTCCTGATATGCCACACCTATCATTGTGTTTACCTACACAAATCGCTAGCTAGAACAAAGTGTTAATTAGATAAATTCATTAATTGTCTTTTTTTCCTTTTTTTTATAGGGGTGGATCAGCTTAATATTGCGGAATGATTGTTGCTTCCATCAATGTAATTGTCTGCATAATTTCCAATCCCCCATATCTTTGGAGGGGAAATATATATATATATATCCATATACCTACATGTACATACCCATACATATACATATGCATACATAAACATTCATACATATAAACATATATACATACATACAACAACATACCTACAGTTGAAGTAGGAAGTTTACATACAGCTTAGCCGAATACATTTAAACTCAGTTTTTCACATATCCTGACATTTATTCCCTGTCTTAGGCCAGTTAAGATCACCACTTTATTTTAAGAATGTGAAATGTCAGAATAATAGTAGATAGAATTATTTATTTCAGCTTTTATTTCTTTCATCACATTCCCAGTGGGTCAGAAGTGTACATACACTCAATTAGTATTCGGTAGCATTGCTTTTAAATTTTTAAACTTGGGTCAAACGTTTTGGGTAGCCTTCCACAAGCTTCCCACAATAAGTTGGGTGAATTTTGGCCCATTCTTCCGGACAGAGCTGGTGTAACTGAGTCAGGTTTGTAGGCCTCCTTGCTCGCACACACTTTTTCAGTTCTGCCCACAAATGTTTTATAGGATTGAGGTCAGGGCTTTGTGATGGCCACTCCAATGCCTTGACTTTGTTGTCCTTAAGCCATTTTTCCACAACCTTGGAAGTATGCTTGGGGTCATTGTCCATTTGGAAGACCCATTTACGACCAAGCTTTAACTTCCTGACTGATGTCGTGAGATGTTGCTTCAATATATCCGCATCATTTTCCTGCCTCATGAGCCATCTATTTTGTGAAGTGCACCAGTCCCTCCTGCAGCAAAGCACCCCCACAACATGATGCTGCCAACCCCGTTCTTCGGCTTGCAAGCCTTCCCTTTTCCTCCAAACATAACGATGGTCATTATGGCCAACAGTACCATTTTGTTTCATCAGACCAGAGGACATTTCTCCAAAAAGTACGATCTTTGTCCCCATGTGCAGTTGCAAACCGTAGTCTGGCTTTTTTATGGCAGTTTTGGAGCAGTGGCTTCCTCGCTGAGCGGCCTTTCAGATTATGTCGATGTAGGACTCGTTTTACTGTGGATATAGATACCTTTGTACCTGTTTCCTCCAGAATATTCACAAGGTCCTTTGCTATTGTTCTGGGATTGACTTGCGCTTCTCGCACCAAAGTAAATTCATCTCTAAGAGACAGAACGCGTCTCTTTCCTGAACGGTATGACGGCTGCGTGGTCCCGTGGTGTTTATACTTGCGTACTATTTTTTGTACAGATGAACGTGGTACCTTTAGGCGTTTGGAAATTGCTCCCAAGGATGAACCAGAATTTTTTTCTGAAGTATTGGCTGATTTCTTTTGATTTGAAGGTAGGCCTTGAAATACATTCACAGGTACACCTCCAATTGACTCAAATTATGTCAATTAGCCTATCAGAAGCTTCTAAAGCCGTTACATAATTTTCTGGAATTTTCCAAGCTGTTTAAAGGCACAGTCAACTTAGTTTATTTAAACTTCAGACCCACTGGAATTGTGATACAGTGAATTATAAGTGAAATAATCTGTCTGTAAACAATTGTTGGAAAAATGACTTGTGTCATGGACAAAGTAGATGTCCCAACCGACTTGCCAAAACTATAGTTTGTTAACAAGAAATTTGTGGAGTGGTTGAAAAAATGAGTTTTAATGACTCCAACCTAAGTGTATGTAAACTTCCGACTTAAACTGTACATAGATAAATATACTTTTTTAAAGAATATACCTGTATTATTCCCCGCAAACCCTACCACCCTTCCAGCAATTGGAGTAAACTAATAAACAATAACACTTAGGCTCCTACCTTCAGTTTATACATATTATACACATTTTACAGACACAATCTATTTAACAATAGTTCTATTTTGCTTGTTTTTAGTCCTTCTATGTCTGATGTCCATCCAGTTCGATTTTTATTTGTAACTGTGCTATTTCATGAACTGTCTGAAACTATATACATTTTACAGACCCATATGTTTTTTTGGTTATCTTGTTATTAGTCCCACCCTTCAGCTCCATTCTACCCCTCCCATCTATCTCTTTACACCCTCCATTTTGGATTTCTATTTGCCATATATTTTTCAACTGTGCTGTGATGCTTAACAAAAGTTCCGAACCTTTCTATTCTCATAGGTTCCATAGATTGTAAATTAAGGATAACATTTTTTGCTAAACTAATTATTATATTATTGATTGATTGACTATGGCTTTTCATAGCACCCAGTATTGCTATCTGTAGCATTAGTTCTCAGCAAATGTTGCAATTCTTCAGCCATTCCTGGACCTGTGACCAAAAACGAGCTACACATGAATGGATTATCTTGGCAAAGGAGAAATGCTCACTAACAGGGATGTAAACAAATTTGTGCATAACATTTGACAGAAATACGCTTTTTGAGCGTATTTCAGCTCATGAGATGTTGTGTTTTATGTTTTTTGTTCAGTGTACATGTACATCACTGTATGCTACTGAAAAAGTCAGCTTTGACACACTCAGTTTCAAGGTGCTGCTTCGGGGGGTTCAGAGAGTTCCTGCAGAGAGTTCATAGGCTCACTTTGGAACACGTTTGCCATGAGAGACTAATACATACAGTACATGTAGAATGCGCTTCTGTTGCTTTAGCCTGGTATCAATACAGACCCTCACAGTACTGCGCTGTATGCACAGACCTCAAATCAAATCAAATCAAATTGTATTTGTCACATACACATGGTTAGCAGATGTTAATGCGAGTGTAGCGAAATGCTTGTGCTTCTAGTTCCGACAATGCAGTAATAACCAACAAGTAATCTAGCTAACAATTCCAAAACTACTACCTTATAGACACAAGTATAAGGGGATAAGAATATGTACATAAAGATGTATGAGTGAGTGATGGTACAGAGCGGCATAGGCAAGATACAGTAGATGGTATTGAGTGCAGTATATACATATGAGATGAGTATGTAAACAAAGTGGCACAGTTAAAGTGGCTAGTGATACATGTATTACATAAAGATGCAGTAGATGATATAGAGTACAGTATATACATATACATATGAGATGAATAATGTAGGGTATGTAAACATTATATTAGGTAGCATTGTTTAAAGTGGCTAGTGATATATTTTACATCATTTCCCATCAATTCCCATTATTAAAGTGGCTGGAGTTGAGTCAGTGTGTTGGCAGCAGCCACTCAATGTTAGTGGTGGCTGTTTAACAGTCTGATGGCCTTGAGATAGAAGCTGTTTTTCAGTCTCTCGGTCCCAGCTTTGATGCACCTGTACTGACCTCGCCTTCTGGATGATAGCGGTGTGAACAGGCAGTGGCTCGGGTGGTTGTTGTCCTTGATGATCTTTATGGCCTTCCTGTGATATCGGGTGGTGTAGGTGTCCTGGAGGGCAGGTAGTTTGCCCCCGGTGATGCGTTGTGCAGACCTCACTACCCTCTGGAGAGCCTTACGGTTGTGGGCGGAGCAGTTGCCGTACCAGGCGGTGATACAGCCCGACAGCATGCTCTCGATTGTGCATCTGTAGAAGTTTGTGAGTGCTTTTGGTGACAAGCCAAATTTCTTCAGCCTCCTGAGGTTGAAGAGGCGCTGCTGCGCCTTCTTCACGATGCTGTCTGTGTGGTTGGACCAATTCAGTTTGTCTGTGATGTGTACGCCGAGGAACTTAAAACTTACTACCCTCTCCACTACTGTTCCATCAATGTGGATAGGGGCGTGTTCCCTCTGCTGTTTCCTGAAGTCCACAATCATCTCCTTAGTTTTGTTGACGTTGAGTGTGAGGTTATTTTCCTGACACCACACTCCGAGGGCCCTCACCTCCTCCCTGTAGGCCGTCTCGTCGTTGTTGGTAAATCAAGCCTACCACTGTTGTGTCGTCCACAAACTTGATGATTGAGTTGGAGGCGTGCGTGGCCACGCAGTCGTGGGTGAACAGGGAGTACAGGAGAGGGCTCAGAACGCACCCTTGTGGGGCCCCAGTGTTGAGGATCAGCGGGGTGGAAATGTTGTTGCCTACCCTCACCACCTGGGGGCGGCCCGTCAGGAAGTCCAGTACCCAGTTGCACAGGGCGGGGTCGAGACCCAGGGTCTCGAGCTTGATGACGAGCTTGGAGGGCACTATGGTGTTAAATGCCGAGCTGTAGTCGATGAACAGCATTCTCACATAGGTATTCCTCTTGTCCAGACCTCACCCTAAATGAGATCCAGAGGCAAGGCCGACCTGACAGACGTGTGTGTGCTGCAAGTCACTACTCTGTTCCTTTCTTAATTTTGTTATTTTCTATACCCTGCCTACTGTATATGTACATATGTACTTCAAATACCGAATTTGTCTGGTGCTGTTACTCCCTGTATATACTGTAGTTTAATTCTTGTCTTTCTCTATTTGCTCTGCTGCTCTGCTGCCCCCCCTCCCCCCAGCCCTCTCTGGGTTTGACTTCGTTACACAGCCTCACCACAGGCACAGGACAGAACAGGGCAAAGCTGCCGCTGGGTTTTCCACCAGACACAGGCTGGAATGTGACCCATTCATCAAATAGAGAGCAAATACATCAGCTACTATCGCTTCATCACAGAGAGCAGATCATTATCAGGGTGTTGCGTGTGGAGTTGAGATCCAAGGCAGATCAGAGCCTATCGTCCTATTGCCTGGGAGTGTGCCAGGCAGGCTCAAGAGGAGAATGCTACATAGAGTGTTTATGTGTTTACTCTGACTGAAAGATGCCTCATGCCTTCCCCTGTTTCAGCAGGACTGCGTGTTTGTTTGTGTTTTTACTACTACTTGGCTCGTTATTCCTTGTTGTGCGTGTTTAGCTCCCCCCTTGTGAGAATTACGATGTGCGACTAGACAGTTTCCTATTGGATTACGCTGACTCATTAGCAGGCAGGCTGCAGCTATAAAGGGCATTTTTGTCCACAGTGGGCTGCTGATCTGTTTCTTTCTTTGGAGTCCTAGGAGGCAGGCGAGAGGCTGAGGCTGAGGCCAGTCAGTTAGTCAGAGTGTGTTTGTGTCCCTCAGGCCTTGTTTCATGTGTGGTGGGAGAAGATTAGAGCAATTTGTTCCTAATAAAAGCCTAAGGATGAACGAGCAATGTCTGTCTGTGTGAGGTCATTTTTGATCCGGAGCTACAATAGAGCGACAGTACATTAGCAGCAAGCTGGGGGCATTAATGTGCAGTGTAGCAGTATGTGTAGGATCTGGACTGGCCAGACAGCAGTGCTAGTTTGTTATAGCTACCAACTGAGTTAGTGGAATTGAGTGAAGAAGGCACTCAATGAATATAGTGGGTTGTTTTCCTAGCCAATGAAATCCTCCGACTGGTAGTCATCCTAGAAATGTGTTCATGTTAGACAATGTGTCTGACGTTTGTATCTAAATGTAACCGTGTTCATACTGTAACTCCAACATTTGGTTCAGAACACAGGTCTCGCACTCCCTACCACTAGTTTTTAAACCTGGGATATTTTAGGAGCACAACTAATGAGAGGTCAGACAAAAAAAAACCTGTGTGGGTACACTTTAACAACGTTTAACCTGTTGTTATTCATGTTTTTTCATCTGCACAATCTGAGCCATTAGAAATCCATTGACGGATTAGACTTCCATTAATAGCCGCTTACGAGGGGGACTTATTGCGGTGAATAAAAGTTCCAATTGTTGAATATCCCCACTCTGGCTGGATTCCAATAGGAATTAAACATCACTTTGCAAGCCAGCATGATGTGACTTGCAGGCCTGATGTGACCACTGTATTAGGCCCTCGAAGTAAGGCTTTATGATATATATAATGTATTGTCTTAAATAATTATGTATTTTGGTGCTGTTTTTGCTGGTGACTAGCATATGCTGGCACGCTGGTGACCAGCTCATGTTGGTCATCAGTGTCCAAAACACAGGGCAAGCTGGTCACCAGCAAAAACACAGCAAATGCTGGTCCCCAGCCAAAACACAGCGAAGGCACCAGCAAAAACACAGCAATTTTGGTCGACACTGTTTATTTTTCAGCAGGGTAGTCAGAGTGTGTTGGTGTCCTCAGGCCTTGTTTCATGTGTGGTGGGAGAAGATTAGAACAGTTTGTTCCTAATAAAAGGACGAAAGACCAATGTCTGTCTGTGTGTGTGTTCATTTTGATCCGGAGCTACAATAGAGATTAGCAGTACATTATAGTACATTAGCAGCAGGCTGGGGCCATTCATTTGCAGTGTAGCAGTATGTGTACACATTCCCAGTGGGTCTGAAGTTTACATACACTCAATTACTATTTGGTAGCATTGCCTTTAAATTGTTTAACTTGGGTCAAACGTTTAGGGTAGCCTTCCACAACCTTCCCACAATAAGTTGAATGAATTTTGGCCCATTCCTCCTGACAGAGCTGGTGTAACTGAATCAGGTTTGTAGGCCTCCTTGCTCGCACACGCTTTTTCAGTTCTGCCCACAAATATTCTATGGTCAGGGCTTTAAACTTCTGACCCACTGGGAATGAGATGAAAGAAATCAAATCAGAAATAAATCATTCTCTCTACTATTATTCTGACATTTCACATTCTAAAAATAAAGTAACTGACCAAAGACAGGCAATTTTTACTCTGATTAAATTTCAGGAATTGTGAAAAACTGAGTTTAAATGTATTTGGCTAAGGTGTATGTAAACTTCCGACTTCAACTGTAAATTCTTACGGTAATATACTAATGGTAATATACTGTATACATGTAAAAAGGAGTAATAGTGACCAGTAGCTGGATAAATCGATACATATGAATGTTAATGGCAATCAATAATCAATGAACAGCAGTGTAGTGGTAGTAATAAATCAAAAAAATTGTTTTTGTAGCAGCAGCGTAGAGGGGGAGCAGTAGTTGTTAGACATTAACAATCTTATGGCCATGGGATAAAAGCTCTTAAGAAGTCTGTACTCTATATTATGGCATGTAAGTTTCTGCCATTTGTTTTTAAACCTGGGATATTTTAGGAGCACAACTAATGAAAGATCAGACAACAACCCCGGGTGGGTACACTTTAACACAAACCTTTTTTTATTTATGCGTTTCAATTTGTAAAACTTGAGCCTGTATTAGACTGCTAAAAATAGCCGCTTACGTGGAGGAACAAAAAAAGTATTTTTTCTCCGCTGGCCTGTCTGCCTGCGATTCAGGGTGTAATTTGTGGTTTGCCAGAGGTTGACCTTGGTTGGTCAGGAAGCGGCAGCAGGCGGCGGGATAGAAAAGTGCTGTTTAGCCCTGCTGTATGTTGGGACCTGGAAGAGTGGCCTTCTAGCAGGCAGACAGGCTGAGGCCAATAGGCTATGTCCAGTCTGTGCGTGGGTGCTCTGGCTAGCCCACAGACTAGAGCTAAAATGCCTAAGATGCAAGAGCATGGCTCAGCCAGACACGGCGCATTGATCATTGCCTTCCAAGAACTGTCCTTTCCTCTCCTCCCGCTGGAAAAGAAAATGTCCCTCCTGTTCGTAGACCTCCGCCTGGCCCCAATGTGTAATTTCAGTCAGCGTCTTGCCCTAATCTCCAAATAGCAACAGCCTGTGTGTGTTCTTTTTTTTTCCCACGAGATCCCTGCTTCCAGAAGAAAACACTGCATGGCCTGATACATCAGTCATTGTTGTATTTGTTCTGCACTTGACTTCAAACAGAGCGCGAGTTGAAAAGGAGAGTGACCTTTGGGAATCACACAGTCAGGAGCCAGGGCCAGAGTCAGACTCTGCCCAACATCTACTGTACATATGGGAGGATGGACTTTACTTTGAGGCTCTTTCTATTCTCATATATATATTTTTTTAAATTGAGGAATATACAAGGATGAACAGCCATGGAATGTTGCCCTAGAAAACACCTCTCTGCCTCTTTCACCCTGACTGACTGACTGACTGCTGGGGGGGGGGGGGTGCATTTTTTTTAAGCTGTGACGTAGGTTCGCTCAGTAGGCTGGAAGCTTTTTAAACCTCTTTACACCCACTATCTTTCGCCGAGGTTTATCGCGTATAAAACAAAGAATTTCAAATGTACGTGTGTGTCAGTTGCTTCGAGTAAAAGTGTCTGCTAAATGGCATATATTGTTATATTATAATACCATTCACCTCTTTGTCTACCTTCAACAGGGAGACAAAAAGCACGTATTAAAAGAGAAGTTGGACAGCTTTAGTTGCATGAGGTTGTCCTTATACCTCAGATGTCCTTGCATAAAAATTTTTTTTACAAAGCTGTTGAAACGGTTCTTTATCTTTGTACGTATTTCTCTAGATTTGTCTTCTTCTTTTGAGTGGCAGCCCACAGGTACAAGTAAATGTATATGATATCAAATGCAAATATGATAACTAAATATGTGAGTATATCTGAATCAATATGACTTTGAATGTTACACAACCTCCTTCTGAAAAAATAACAAACTAAACATATCTTATATTTGAGAATCTTCAAAGTAGCCACCCTTTGCCTTGATGACAGCTTTACAATGTAAAAAATCAAGAAAAACCCTTAAAAGAGTAGGCGTGTCCAAACCTTTGACTGGTACTGTACATGGAATGAATGACTAACTGTATCCAGTAGAGTCCTATTCATCTACTGGATCTTTACAACACACTAAGCCCTGAAGTATAGAAACCAATTTTCGTTCTCGTTTATTTTTATATTTGCGGGCGGGATAAACCTCTTGAGATGAGACGTCTTGTTTTCGTCATGAGAAATATAGTTACTTCACTAACCGAATCAATGTTTAAGCAATTAAATAAATAAAACAGTTTCCTGTTCTCTACCTCCCAGCAGCCTATAGATATGGTCCCTTTTGATAGAAACTCAATTGTACTCATTTCAACCAACCATTTTCAACCAGCCTCTTTTACAATATACTGTACACTGAGTATACCAAACATTAAGAATGCCTGCTCTTTCCATGACATAGTCTGACCAAGTGAAAGCTATGATCACTTATTGATGTCACTTGTTAAATCCACTTCAATCAGTGTAGATGAAGGGGAGGAGACAGGTTAAAGAAATATTTTGAAGCCTTGAGACAATTGAGACGTGGATCGTGTATGTGTGCCGTTCAGAGGGTGAATAGGCGAGACAAAATATTTAAGTGCCTTTGAACAGGGTATGGTAGTAGGTGCCAGGCGCAATGGTTTGTGTCAAGAACTGCAATAATTCTGGGTTTCTCACACTCAACAGCTTCCTGTATGTCTCAAGAATGGTCCACCACCCAAAGGACATCCAGCCAACTTGACACAACTGTGGGAAGCATTGAAGTCAATGTACCAGAAGATCCCTGTGGAACGCTTTCAACACCTTGTAGAGTCCATGCCCCGAAGAAATGAGGCTGTTCTGAGGGTGAAAGGGGTGGGTGCAACTCAGTATTAGGAAAGTGTTCCTAATGTTTGGGATACTCAGAAATATGCTGCATTTCTATAATGGTATGGTCTATAATGGTATAGATACCATTTTATCCAGTCCACCTACCCCACCCGTAACCTATTATCCTGCTGTTTATTTGTCTTGTTTTCCGCAAGTATTGCCCCTCACAAGACCTTGTGTGCACTCAGTGTACCCACTCCTCCCTCTTTCCCTCCCTTCCTGGTCTGGAGGTCTTATTAAGATGCATTGTTTTAATCAAGCGGAAACCAATTGCTACAGAGATACGGTGCCTTCGGAAAGTATTCAGACCCCTTGACTTTTTCCACATTTTGTTGCGTTACAGCCTTATTCTAAAATGTATGAAATTGCTTTTTTTCCTCATCCAATCTACACCCAATGCCCCATAATGACAAAGCAAAAACAGTTTTTTTGAAAAAGGAAATATCACATTTACGTAAGTATTCAGACCCTTTACTCAGTACTTTGTCGAAGCACCTTTGGCAGTGATTACACTCTTGAGTCTTCTTGGGTATGACGCTACAAGTTTGGCACACCTGTATTTGGGGAGTTTTTCCCATTTTTCTCTGCAAATTCGCTCAAGCTCTGTCAGGTAGGATGGGGAGCGTCGCAGCACAGCTATTTTCAAGTCTTTCCAGAAATGTTTCAAGGGTTCAAGTCGGGACTCTGGCTGGGCCATGCAAGTACATTCAGAGACTTGGCCCGAAGCCACTCCTGCGTTGTCTTGGCTCTGTGCTTAGGGTCATTGTCCTGTTAGAAGGTGAAAATTCGCCCCAGTCTGAGGTCCTGAGCATTATGGAGCAGGTTTTCATCAAGGATCTCTCTGTACTTTGCTCCGTTCATCTTTCCCTCGATCCTGACTAGTCTCCCAGTCCCTGCCTCTGAAAACATCCTCACGGCATGTTGCTGCCACCACCATTCTTCACCGTAGGGATGGTGCCAGGTTTCCTCCAGACATGACACTTGGCTCTTAGGCCAAAGAGTTCAATCTTGGTTTCATCAGACCAGAGAATCTTGTTTCTCATGGTCTGAGAATGAATTAAAAAGTAGGATTATTTTAGATTCTTTTGAATAAATTATTCACTTTTTTTTTTTTTTTTTAAGTCAAATCGATGTTTTGGTACCCTTCCCCAGCTCAATTGGGAGTCTCATAGCAAAGGGTCTGAATACTTGTAAATGTAAATAAGGTGTTTTTTTTAACAGACTTGCACCATTTCTAAAAACCTGTTTTCCCTTTGTCAATATGTGGTATTGTGTGTAGGTTGCTGAGTTTTTATTTTAGAATAAGGAGTGTAACATAGTCATTTGCCCAGTGGCTCTGTACTACAGCATCTTAATTTCAGCCAGTTTGGCAAAGTAGGAAAATAATCCTGCAGCATCAGGAAATGTGAATTATTATGTGGATTCTAATTAATGGATATTTTTTATAGTGGTTGATAAATGTTTTGTTACGTCAAATCAAGTCTGACATTTTGATGTGGAAATTGGAAACTTTAGAAGCCTTTTTAAAACCTTGAATACACTACAAGTTTTGCTTTTCTTAGCCACAAAAGAGTGATCAAATTAAGATCCTACATCTGTATGGTCATGCAAACAGCCTGATGCTGTGGTTGTTTAAAAACACAGGCAACACTTGAGGGCGGTATGAAGGCTGAAACATGTTTGGATCAAGTTGAAGTTGAGATTTGAGCACCATTGATACTAGACAGCATTTGTCACATACAGTGGGGCAAAAAAGTATTTAGTCAGCCACCAATTGTGCAAGTCCTCCTACTTAAAAAGATGAGAGGCCTATAATTTTCATCATAGGTACACTTCAACTATGACAGACAAAATGAGAAGAAAAAAAAAAGAAAAAATCACATTGTAGGATTTTTTATGAATTTATTTGCAAATTATGGTGGAAAATAAGTATCTGATCACCTACAAACAAGCAAGATTTCTGGCTGTCACAGAACTGTAACTTCTTTAAGAGGCTCCTCTGTCCTCCACTCGTTACCTGTATTAATGGCACCTGTTTGAACTTGTTATCAGTATAAAAGACACCTGTCCACAACCTCAAACAGTCACACTCCAAGCTCCACTATGGCCAAGACCAAAGAGCTGTCAAAGGACACCAGAAACAAAATTGTAGACCTGCACCAGGCTGGGAAGAATGAATCTGCAATAGGTAAGCAGCTTGGTTTGAAGAAATCAACTGTGGGAGCAATTATTAGGAAATGGAAGACAGACAAGACCACTGATAATCTCCCTCGATCTGGGGCTCCACGCAAGATGGACCCCGTGGGGTCAAAATGATCACAAGAACGGTGAGCAAAAATCCCAGAACCACACGGGGGGACCTAGTGAATGACCTGCAGAGAGCTGGGACCAAAGTAACAAAGCCTACCATCAGTAACACACTACGCTGCCAAGGACTAAAATCCTGCAGTGCCAGATGTGTCCCCCTGCTTAAGCCAGTACATGTCCAGGCCCGTCTGAAGTTTGCTAGAGAGCATTCGGATGATCCAGAAGAAGATTGGGGGAATGTCATATGGTCAGATGAAACCAAAATATAACTTTTTGGTAAAAACTCAACTTGTCGTGTTTGGAGGACAAAGAATGCTGAGTTGCATCCAAAGAACACCATACCTATTGTGAAGCATGGGGGTGGAAACATCATGCTTTGGGGCTGTTTTTCTGCAAAGGGACCAGGACGACTGATCCGTGTAAAGGAAAGAATGAATGGGGCCATGTATTGTGAGAGTTTGAGTGAAAACCTCCTTCCATTGAAGATGAAACGTGGCTGGGTCTTTCAGCATGACAATTTTCCCAAACACACCGCCCGGGCAACGAAGGAGTGGCTTCGTAAGAAGCATTTCAAGGTCCTGGAGTGGCCTAGCCAGTCTCCAGATCTCAACCCCATAGAAAATCTTTGGAGGGAGTTGAAAGTCAGTGTTGCCCAGCAACAGCCCCAAAACGTCACTGCTCTATAGGATATCTGCCTGGTGGAATGGGCCAAAATACCAGCAACAGTGTGTGAAAACCTTGTGAAGACTTACAGAAAATGTTTGACCTCTGTCATTGCCAACAAAGGGTATATAACAAAGTATTGAGATAAACTTTTGTTATTGACCAAATACTTATTTTCCACCACAATTTGCAAATAAAATAATTAAAAATCCTACAATGTGATTTTCTGGGAAAAAAATTCTCATTTTGTCTGTCACAGTTGAAGTGTACCTATAATGAAAATTACAATTGGTGGCTGACTAAATAGTTTTCTGCCCCACTGTATAGCAGCTATCTGTCCACAGTAAGTGGTAATATCAGATGTCTGATGAAGGCCGAGGATAACCATATCCCACTTTACCAAAATGTGGTGGATGAGACAACCCCCACCCTCACTAAAACAATACTTCAACCGGTACTCATCTCAAAAAGCAACGGTGAGTGTTGCTCATGTACATAACATTTTCATTGTCAATTGTTGTATCTAAAATCACCTCTGTCGATGATGGATATGAAGTTACTGTAGTCACACTCATCATCGCCACAGATACAGTCGGTATCGCCTCCCTCAGAATATTTCCACCGTATCTTCAAGTCCCTCATCCGTACAAGAGTGCATATGGCTTTCTCTTCTCACTTTGAGTCACCAGCAGCGCTGTCTGTCTTAACCCACACTAACCACAGTATGTGTCACATCTTTGCCAACTTCAACCATAACCTTTCAGTCCGTGCCCTCACAGTGTATTTCAGACGCACGTGGGTTGCATTTACGTAGCTACACCTATCTATGACTGAGCACGTCTGGGGTGCCCCAGATTGATTCTTCCGTGTCAGTCCCTCATTAACCTTATCATGGAGTCACCACTGTAAGAGGCCAAATCATGCAGATGTTGCATTTTGAAGAAATACATCACATGACTTGCGTGTACAATGAGTGGGGAGTGAGTGGTCAAATTATTCCATTATTAGTATTATTCGATCATTTTTGATGATCTGCATGGCGTTCATTTCAGAACGTCTAGACTAACCTACTCCTCTGCTAATGTTATGGCTTGTCTTTTACATTTATTTAACTCGGCAAGTCAGTTAAGAGCAAATTCGTATTTACAATGACAGCCTAGGAACACTGGGTTAACTGCCTTGTTCAAGGGGCAGAAGGGCATATTTTTACCTTGTCAGCTCGGGGTTTCGATCAAGCAACCTTTTGTTTGCTGGCCCAACACTCTAACCACTAGGCTACCTGCCGCCCCGTTCCCATCTCAGTGTGCACATGCAGACTAATTATCCCCACTCACACATTTACGTATCCATACTCTATGTGTTGTAGCCTCACCTTAGTTCCAAAATTAGCTTTCTTACACTCTTGTCAGCGTTGCTGCCAGCGGGTCATCTGACTTGGTATGGGCACTGGCAGTCACTATCTGCCTGTGTAATGTGAGCTAGCCCCGCTTGGTCAGGTCCAGGGACACTTCATGTATTGGTATGTGTGAATGTGCTTTAACCTCTCACCATAGCCAGGCAGCCACAGTACAACAGTCGTGAACGGGTTTACAGGCAGGCAGTGTATCACTAGAAACCCTTACTGGCACGCTACATGACATCCATTTATGTCACCTGTCCAATTAACCAATAAGGCCCGAGGTATGGTATATGGCTAAACGCCAGGTACTCCGATGCAACGTGGAGTGCCTGGATACAGCCCTTAGCCGTGGTATATTGGCCATATACCACACACCAACGTAATTAGAGCAGTACAAATAAATGTTTTGTCATACCCGTTATATACGGTCTGATATAACAAGTCTTTCAGCCAATCAGCATTCAGGGATCAAATCACCCAGTTTATAATTTACCTTATAGTATAGTAGAGGGAGGGATGCTTTGTTTAACACAGGCCTATGAAAACTCTGAACAGATTATTTTTATGGAGTCTACTGTTGATATCTATGGTGGATCCTTCTTTTTTTAATCATTCTATTGGCATTAGAGTATTTGTGTAACCATATTTAATTTATTCATCTTTTCATCAATTCGATTTTGAGGACACATTTCGCGGATTTTGAGTTTAAAGAGGAAATGCTGACGGGGGTCAATGTTAAAAATATGAATGACTGAAATTCTCAGTCACATTTCACAACATTGGTGGAAAAACCAAAACTACAGACTTCATTAATGATTACGTCGTTTTTCAGCTTTTATGAATGAGCGATAGCCTTCACAGCGATATCCTTCCTCTGCAAAAAAGGACCATTCGTATGGTTCTCTTTTATTTTGAGTGTATGATCGTTCTTCCTGCAAGAACAGGGCTTATTGTGGCATATAATGACAACTGTAAATAACCATAGAAACAGGATTGTCATGTGAAAATGGAGGATCTTTTTCTGTGTCCCAAATGGCACCCTATTGGTCGAGATCGGTGTGGAAGAACTTGACTGGCCTATACAGAGCCCTGACCTCAACCCCATCAAACACTTTTGGGATGAATTGGAACGCCACACATCAGTGCCCGGCCTCACTCATGCTCTTGTGGCTGTATAGAAGCAATTCCCCACGGCAAAAAAAATTAAACGCTTTTGATTTCACCTCATTTTAACATTCTGTCATAAAGAGCACATGTTCATCTTCATAAAAAAAACTAATTTTCCCATCTCAAGAGGTCAAATTTAAAAAATGACTATAGTTGGTGCCTGTTAAAGATAGACTGAGTGAAATGAAGTTGCCATGAGCAGCAGCATATCTATGCATTTGCACGGGTTCTCTTCACGCTGTTACAGTGTGGCAGCCTCTGGGCCAATTTAGCAGAGAAGTTGAGCCTCGCGTTTCAACGCTCTTAGTTGTTGCAGAGATTGACCCACTATGATGTTTACTTTCTGCATCTAAGTGCCAAATAAAGTAATAGGGGTTGACTAACAAGGTTGATGATTTCAGAAGTTAAATCAGCCATAAATCCTTTTTGTGACAGGTGGAATGGAAACTTGTTGTGTGCAACAGGGTGTGGCACAAAACATTTTTTATTGTTAAAAATATGTTTCGCCTGTCTATCTGTGGGTAACAGGGATGATATGTTATGTTCGACACGTTCAGTTTTCCACCACAGAACACAAAAATTGCCAAAAGGAGTAGAACTAGCTCACCTGCTTTTATACTATGATTTCACTCTTAGATGTTCAATGATTCTTTTTGAAAAAAAAAAATGAAAAAAATTGTAGTTTCACCATATTATAACAAGAGTACAGTTCAGATAACAGCGTTCACATTCAAATGAAGGACATATGTAAATGAATCACTAATCACATGAAGTAAATAATAATCTTTAAACTTTGTTAAACTTTGTCTTTGTTAACTTTGTCAAAGCAACAAAATAACTCTGGCTTTACAGTAATGGTGACAACTTAGAGAGAAATCTTTGGGTCAAGTGGGTTAAAATCTTCCTAGCAGTCACAGAGGGTGCATGGAGGGTCATGTCAAAATGCTGAAATGTGGCACTTTAACAAGTCTTTATTCATATGACAAATCAGATTTATTGAATTCTCCATGTGGTTTATATTAAAGGGCACTTAGTTTAATTTAACAGGCTTTTAAATTGAATATTGGTGCACAATTTCTACTTCAAATATCAAAGGGACGCAAAACGCACTCATTTCCTGGAGTGACCTACATACACATGCACGTTCACACACACACACACACACACACACACACACACACACACACACTGAACAACACACTCAGCCTTTGAAGGCTTCATGTGGGTGGTTTTGTGTGCCATATTTTTCCTATGGGGAGAGTTTCCATTTGCAAGGTGTTGTTTTATTTTGTTTGTTGTTGAGCCTGTTGAAGGTTTATTTCATTGCCAATTATCACATCAACTTTTCTCATATGGGCTTCTTTCTTTCTCTGTATTCTTGTTTCGTGTAAAGCCCTCCATCTGGTCTCTCTCCCACCACTACCCCCATCCTCTACCCCCCATTCCCTACCCTCCTACCCCTCATCCTCCAGCCAGCACCTTCCATTGGGCCCCATTAATAATGCAGGGGACAATCCCGCCTCGGAAACACTCCTCCCCCCCGGCCTGCCAATCACCCGGCTTAATTAGCACGTGAGAGCATGGTCGCCAAGCGCCCGGCCACCCATTCACCAATCACCACACACCTCTGGCTCTGGTGGCAACGCTCAAAATCTTCATGGTAATGAAGATTCATCTGAAATAACCCCAATACTATCTTGATCATCTTTTTGGCAGTTTCAGGCCAAAGTGATGGTGTGAGTGTTTTGCTTGTGTCAGAGTTTTGTGTGGTTGATATCGCTGAGGTGTCCGTGGTTGCATTGTAGCTTCATTAGAAAGGGTTCTGTGATTATTGAACTGATCATAGGAGGAGGAAGGGGTCATTAACCGACGAGACAAAGGAGAGGGATTTTGCTTGAGGTGCAGATTAGGGTAGTTAGTGATTATCCTGTTGCTTTAGTCAATACCAATGTACTCTCCGAGATTAGACACACAAAAGCGTGTACGCCACATTACTTTTCTACCATTTCTAACATGTAAGTAATATCAAGTTGCTAGTTACAATTCAGGTAGAAACAATGTCTGGATACAGTGGATTGTCGTACTCTTCTTGGAGACAGCCATTGCCTCATCTACCTTCCAAATCAACAAAATGTTTGTCACGGACACTGGCCAGCTCAGAAATACAGTAATAGAAACATGTTAAAGTATGGAGGAATCTACTCTACTGTATTAGAAGTGTGGCCACATCGTTAATATCAAAGTAGACACAGAATGAGATACAACAGTGAATATTATTTACATTTGAGTCCATGCAGAATTATAGCCAAGGTCTATAGATAACTCCGTGTTTCTATCACATTTGCAGTCTGTTACCATATAAGACAGCGTAATGACTCACCCTGCTTTCTGACCTACAATGTGGGAAGGGAAGTCATGATTCATGCAAGCTGCAGCTAATGCAGGCCGGAGCCTAAAATACTCTGGTATGCAATTCTCACACACTCACATGCACACCCACACACTCACATATGCACAGATGTACTCAGCAACAGTTTGTGAGACATGAGAAAGTTACCAGAGTGTGTAGAGTAACAGAATGAGTGGCCAAGTTGAGAAGGCTTTCTGAGGTAATGCTAGCATGTTTGTCTATATTTTGAGATGCATTCCAGGTACGAGCTACGTAACTTGCATTTTGTGTCGGGAAGTGGTGTGAAGAGTTGCTGTGTTATTGTTTTTGGTAAGTCACGTAGTTGTAGTCTTAACACTCTTGTCGTAAAGTAGATTCTGCAATTATAGCAATTAAATCACTGCAACCTCATTACAACTTCATCTAAATGAGGGACTGCTTCAAAAAATCTAATTAAACGTTGCTGCTTATGTTGACATACTAATTTGACTAAGGCACTGTGCGGTGGAATTAAAGAGCACTGATTAGATAAAACAAAAATCCCCTTAACTTCATCATTAGAATGAATTTGATACTTTTAAAGAGAGGGATTTACTCTGCAGGTAAGATCAGAAGGAAGGCTATACAGTACGATGTATGTTTCATTTCAATCAACAGTAAGTCATGACTCATGAGAGAGCCTGTAATGTGGACTGTCTGGAATAACTTCTCTGCTAGCTACATGTGTAATGATCACCCTCTTGTCTCACAGGCAATACGTGAGCATTTTAACCTGCTGTAATCTGGCTAACAGTTGTCTTAGATAGTTTAAACAGTGTGTGCTATTGTACTTTTTACTAATTGTTTTCTTTTTGGAGGGTGAATCCCGATGGCGTGCTTAGTATTGATTACATTCTGAAGGATATGGCACTCTGCCTGCCTCATTAAGACATTAACTACCTTTGATTTTAATGGTAGATTGTACAGAACTCTAAGGGCCGGTTTCCCGGACACAGATTAAGCCTAGTCCTGGGCAAAAAAAATGGACTAGGCTTAACTTTGACACACAGGTGTAATCATTCTAGTGGTCCCTGCAGCGTACGCTCAAAATGGTGTGATTAGAATGCTTATTTAAAGGGCCTACCGGGTGGCTCAGTGGTCTAAGGCACTGCATCGCAGTGCTAGCTTTGCCACCAGAGATTCTGGGTTCGAGTCCAGGCTCTATTGCAGCTGGCCGCGACTGGGGGGCCTATGGGGCAGCGAACAATTGGCCCAGCATCGTCTGGGTTTGGCCGGCAGGAATATCCTTGTCTCATCACGCACTAGCGACTCCTGTGGCGGGCCGGGCGCAGTGCACGCTGACCAGGCCGCCAGGTGCACAGTGTTTCCTCCGACACATTGGTGCGGCTGGCTTCCGGGTTGGATGGGTATTGTGTCAAGAAGCAGTGCGGCTTGGTTGGGTTGTGTTTCGGAGGACGCAGACAAGACTGTAACTACTACCAATTGGGGAGAAAAAAGGTGTACATTTTATTTTTTATAAAAAAATAATGGTTATTTAGAACGTCCAGTTTCGATTGATGCAACAGTCAGCATTTGAGATGGCTACCCTGTTTTTTCACAGAAACTTGTTTCACAAACACAGTCCTTACAATGTTATATCCTGAATGTGTCTAGTTTATTTTTGGATGCAATGTTCAGACATTCACAGAAGTAGCGTTAGCATAACACATTCATCCAAACCAGAAAATGTAGGCTACATTAGTCCTAGCGCTGAGGAAAGATTGACGTAACACAAGCGGTCAACTCTCAGCTGACAGAAACCATAATATCAATAAGCTAATAGCTAATAGCTATTTACAAGTCATCACATCACAGGTGAGCTCACCATTGATCGAAATAATTGAGTAAAAAACATTATAAAAATGTTAAGTAATCCAACGATGGGTAGTTTGTGCGGTCCGCCATGTTTTGTTGTTGTTGAGGCAACCAAAGATAAGAAGATGAGACAAAATGAGTTTGGTCTGTTTGCAATATGCATGTTGAAGAGGGTGTGTCGTCTACCATCATTCACTTCCCTTCATTCACTTCCGGGAGTTTACTTGAAAGAGGAGTGAACCATCCCACCTCATTTTGTTATAACATCTTTTGTCTGATAGACTTTACGTGACACCCAGAATGCATTGTATCATGTCAACAAACATGGCACCACACATAGCTGGCAAATAGCTTAGCATTAGCTCATCATAATCAGTACAACCTTCATAAAAGTATTTTACACACATCATATGTGTCCACTAAAATCTATGCAAGAATTGGTGTCACCAGTACTTGAAAACATGAATAAGACTGTAAATAGATTATACTCCATACATACATACGGTATGCTCCACTAGAAATGACAACAAGATAAACAGAAAATAAGGCACGTACTTTGATAGGAACACACACACGTCCAAAGTTATTATTTGTAAGGAAAACAACAATGAAGGCAATTCGAGCACCAGCCAGAAAATGTGCCAGGGGGGAAAAGTTTGTGCAAGACTGCACAAATGTCTGCATACTTGATGTGCGGAAACACTGGGGAAGTGATTGGCCTCTACTCGAAGAGAGATGTTTGTCCTGCTCAGTAAAGCCTTAAACATTAATTGTTCGCAACAGTAAAATGGGCTACTTCTATGTGAATTAATGAGAAGGAACACGCCTCAATACGCCTCAATTCAAAATGTTGTTAGAAAATAAAACTTGAAACTAATTTGAAATTGACAAATTTAAGCATAGCCTATAAAGGGCAGCATGTGTTAACTGTCCTGTTGCGTAGAAATCACATTTTGGAACAGTGTGTGCATTCTGAAATTACGCGCATAAAAAGAAACTCACATGTGAAAAGGTTCATCTGTGTGCCCGGGAAACCACCCCTTAATGTCATTACTGTGCAAGTCTCCCAGTGCTCCGGCAGGTGTGCAAAATCAGTTGTGCTCTCTCCTCCCTTCTTCCTTCCCTCTCCTTCCTCCTCTCCTCCCTCACTTTTCTCTCCTCCCGCCTTCACAATCACCAGACACAGAGCTGATCCCATTCATCAATGTCAGCAGGCAGGAGCTCCAGGGTTTGGTCTGCAAAACTGCAGAGAATCACCTTAGGGAGTCATAGACCCAGAGGCTCTATTCCAAAAGACTGTCCCGAACCAGGTCTGAGTAACATTGCATACCACACCTGGGATCATATTATCCACTTATTTCAGACTCTAACCATTGTAAAGCAATGTTCCATTTTTCAATGATGAACATGCCACATGCACAGTGTCTTACAAAATTCCTTAAATTAATATTTCAAGTCTCTGGCAACCTATGGTCGAAAATGTATGATATGCTGTTTTTAGCTCTGGCTCGGGATCAAAGTGTAGGGAGGCAATATTTATCTCTAGTTGGGTGAAAAGGTTCTGGGTCCGTTTGTTGATTGAGTTGGGCTTTAATGAACTCCTGGCATAGCCTGACTCATCTCTGTGTCTTTGGCCCAGCTCTTTGCCTTGAACGCTGAGGTCTCTCTTTCCTGCTTATGGTCTGTCTGCCACATCTGTAACCCCTCTCTGTGGCCTGAGCAGACCCATAGTTCAATGCAGATGCACTATCCACTGTGCTCTCATAGCCACGTGTTCATGTAGAGACCTCTATTATAGATAGATAAAATAAAATAAAATTGTATTCAACATTCTGGCCTGTGGAGGTGATAAGGGGAAACCCTCCTGATGCAAACGCTCAACTATGTCTAACGTAGAATTCAAATGTATTCAACGTCATAGATTCAGCATGAACTCGCTTGCGTAAATGGTTCTCCATCATTTAATGAGTTAAAAATGAGATCAGAAGTGACAGAAAAGTAACCATGCAGTATGACCAGGCTAAACCAAAATGGTTCCACGTTAAAATAGGTTCAACGAGGTCAGTTCAGTTGAGTCACATTGTTTACAGATCAACTGTATTCCATAGAAGAGCTCAGTCAGCGCCGTCAGCACGTCGAATGTCTGTGTCCTGTATGCATGGTCTCCGGTTCAATATGAGAATCCATTGAACCGATGGAAGCCAGATTGATCCATATCTTGGCCTCTGAGAGTAACAGCTTTTCTCAGCCACTGACGTCACTGTCTTATCTGTCTGTGGTTACACAGTCAGCTGGAAACCCCCGCTGAGAAGAGATCCTTTCTTTCACTCTCGTTTCTGCCATTTTTCTCCCTCAGGCAAGAGAATCATTCTCTCTCTTTGCATGATACATTTCTTTAACATTTTAGTCATTGATTTAAAAGACACTCTCATCCAGAGCGACTTACATTAAGTAGCGAGTGCATACATTTTCGTACTTTTTCATACTGATGATCTGCCGTAGTACTTAAATGTACATTTTGTCATAAGCAAAACGTGTTTACGACAACATATGTTACATTGCCAGCCTCTGTCATTAACCAGTCATTAAGGTTACTCCTTAGCCCAATAAATAGTATTGGTCCTTGAATGGTGCCTTGAGGAACACCAGACACTGATAAAGCCCAGTGGTACGTACCAGAGAGACATCTAAGGTCACTTAAAGGCAGCGCTTCTGAGTCCATTCTCATTACAATTCGTCATGAGCCCTCTGATAGTGATCTCTGTTTCAATCAATTCCTATTCTCAAACATCCTCACTCTGCATATTCTATAATGAAGCATTAACATGTTTCCATCGCTGTAGTTTGGCTAGGAATGAACTGCCACCTTCGGTGTGATATCACAGATTTTTGATGAATATCAATGAGACCTACAGCATGTGCTCACTTCAACTTGTCTGTTATTTATATATTTTTGTATGATTTATTTATATGCAGAATTAGGGAGAAACATCTCCACAAATTCCGTCACCACCTTAACAGTGCTCTGCCCAGCCCTCTCAGGTGTCTGACTGTCTGCGCCTCTCAATGATTCGGTTTCATGAATCTACTACAATTAATTTACCTAAAGCCCCAGACCAAATCCCTCTAACAGGCTGAGGAAATAATTACCTTGATGGCAAGGAGAACATGTACTACATGGATTCCTGCATCACTGTTGTAATATCAATAGATGACTTCACGATTTAATAGTTGAACAACTACCCATGAGGCCCTCCAGGTGGTTTAATAAGCAGAATTCTGTCATTTCCTGCGGGAGAGAGAGAAATCTAGCTGCATGAAGAGAATCATGCAGGAGCCTGAGAGCATTGATTTGAGGAAATTGCCACTTAGGTATAATGGAATAGTCATCTGGGTTGACCTTCATGTTGCAGTGAGTGGAGGGATCTGCTCCCTCATTTTAGAGAAATTGCAAAGATGAATGTATGCATTTATAGGAACATACATCAGGCACTGGGAGGAACACATGTCTGTCTCTCTCTCTCTCTCTCTCTCTCTCTCTCTCTCTCTCTCTCTCTCTTTCTCTCTCTGTCTGTCTCTCTGTCTCTGTCTGTAAATATTGGAGCACTATTGAAACATATCAACCCCTCACAATAAAGTGACTGCCTTTAAAAACCAACAAATCCCTTTGAAAACTGTAGCCTCAATTCGATTCAGAAACCACTATGCCAGTGTCAAATTGTAAATAGGATCATTTGGGTCAGGAAGTCAGTCTTGTCTAAAACGGAGTTTGGAACATCCGTGCGTCATAACGGGTAATTGAAGGTTGGTTTTTGACTTGACTATGTCCATTTGCCCACTAACATGTATGGGTAACAGCTGTGATTGCTCTCTATCCAACAGCATAGGCAGTGATACAGACCTGCCCGGCAGCTCCCACTTTGTTTCCATAAGACAACACGTCGCACATTTTTTTACTTGACAAATACTGCACCAAACACCTTTGTTAGATGTAAAAATTGTCGGTTTACTTATTTGATTATAATTTATTGAAAGATAAATCACATCCAGTCTGAACTGTGCGATGTAGTAGGGAGTTTTAGTTTGCAACAGGCCAATATTATACATAGTTGAGCGCATAAAATGTGGTAATTAACGACAAGGACCATAATCCATTGCGCATCTACTTGTCCAGTCTGTGTTTATTTTATACCTGCTACAGAAGAGACAAAAGAATGCTTGATTGTGAGGTTATATAGAGAGCAGCTGGTGCTTAGTGAGGTATCTCTACCTGAAAATACATGATCTAACTGATTGATAGTCAGTATTCAGCAGTCCTAAAAGTATGCCTTATTTACTTTTACGATCTACAAAATAGTGATTTTGTCAGACCACACAGGCAGCAGCTCTATAGAGATGAGACGATGACTTGGAATTAAATAATAAAGTCATCAAATAAAACACATGTAATATACACAACAAATTAAATATTTTATTAAAGTCAAATCATGTGAATAAATTATGCTTAATAAGTGATCAGCAGTAATGGGCAGTCACTACCATCATGGGACTTTATTTTATTCTGTGTTACAGCATTCAACCCACATAATGGATCGTTTTTAAAAAATGATTTAAATTGAAAAAAACGTGATTTCATTTTTTTTTTTATAGAACCGACCTAATCGCTCAGCACTTAGACACAAGAAAACACACGTGCCAATCGACATGTTCAGTGGCTCTTTAAAGCCATGTTTGACATCCATACCTCTACAAGCATATTTGTTATTGCAAGCTACTTCATTTGGATTCTGTCATTAAAGCCATGCTCATCCTCAAGAGTAATTACAGGCATCTGTCCTAATGGTACACAGTAACACAGTGTTCTCTCCTGTTCCTCGTAGCCTTGCTACTATCCTGCTTAGGAGACTTGGGCCTTCGTCCCAAATGGCACCTTATTCCCTAGACCAGAGCCTGATGGGCCTTAGTCATAAGTGGTGCACTATAAAGGGATGAGGGTGCCATTTGGAACGCAACCCTAGTATTGCAGCGGCAGACAGGGCTTGTTTTACGACCAGCAAATGCAATCATAGAGAGTGATTCTGATTTTTTTGAATGGGAACTATGCTATTTGTTTGTTTTCCAGGGCAGAAACTTTGGTAAGACTCTGGCCAAGCTGCTCCCATGATGAAGAAACTCATTTAACTCATGTTCTTAACCACAGCAGCAGGTACAGCACATCAACTTGTTTGTTTTATACTGTAAGCATAGGCCTATATGCTTTCAAAGAACGATAAGGTATGCAAATATAAGGATTTGTCATTTGGGGTGTCGGCACTCAGCACAGTAGTTCTATTGTTTGTTGAAGAAATACTCGTTTCAGTTTTGGAATGGGTAGGGAATAACAAGACAAGTTATTCAGATGAGAGTTGAGACTAGCAAAGAGACCCCCGGTTTAAATTCATTCCTAATTGCTCTCTTTCTCCCCTATATCTCTCACATATACTGTAAAGGGAGATACCTAGTCAGTGTCTCTGAAGCAGAGAGGTGCAGGGGGCTGCCGTAATCGACATCCTCATCTTCGGCGCCCGAGGAACAGTGGGTTAACTGCCTTGCTCAGGGGCGGAATGACAGATTTGAACCTTGTCATTTCAGGGATTCGATCCGGCAACCTTTCGGTTACTGGCCCAACGCTCCTACCCGCCAGGCTATCCGCAGTACATACACACATTGTTATTGTAGACAGGACATGTTAAATGACTCAGGTTTTTAAGAAATGTGCTCATATTACTCACTTACGTCATCTCGATAGCGGCAGCAACAGCATGCTCATTACCTGCATGTTGTGCACAGGGCCTCTGGAGGACAACCCTCTGACATCATGGTCGTCTATGTTTAATTGTAATGAATAACATTATAGCCTTGCCTTGGAAAAATATATGAATTCCAGATACATTTCATGTTGAACAGGTCTGTATGGCCTGTACAGTGGCGTCATTGCTTATAGACTATATAATGCCCCTTGAAGGTGAATTTATACTAGTGGAACAACAGGATTTGTCATTAGAGACCCGTGATTAATGCCAAGTGGATCTTGAACGTAATGAGCCATTGAATCTGATTCTGTGTCAGAGCCAATGAAGGAAATGACTCACTGCACACTAGACTGGCATTTCCTACCAATCAAAGGAGCTCAGTGAGGCCCGTCTTATATAAGACAGCAAGGAGACTTCAAATGATATCTTTCCTAAGCACAGGAGACTGGGTTTTGTTGTTTCCTGAAAATGCAACTGCTCGGTTTTCAACTTGATTCTCCTCTAAAGGGAAGAAATGTAAATGTAAGATGGTGTAGTGAACGATGTCAAAACAGTCTAACCTTGTCCTTTGTGTTGTCCGTTAAGACACCTCACATCCTACTCCAATCCGTGGAAATGGCTGGAGAGAAATAGAGGCATGTAGGTCTGAAGAGGAGTGCGCTGTAATGGCATCCAGGGTGTATGTGTGGGGGAGGGGGTTTGGTCGCCATTAGAGGGGATGATGCCCTGCTTCTGGTATGAGTCATGTGACCTCTCTCTTGTCATGAGTGTGGCACTCTCAGCTTTGTTTCGTGCTCAGAGAGAGAGAGAGAGAGAGAGAGAGAGAGAGAGAGAGAGAGAACGAGCAAGCCCGGGGGCTGTTGGTGTGGAGCCCTCCCCATTTCCCCCTCCTCTCCCTCCTGTCAGTCCCCTCTCTGCATATGGCTCCTCAGAGACACAGAGAGACATCACAGAGCCCATCATGATGCTGTCATCGCCCCCTCTCCTTCAGAGCCCCCTAAGCTGGAACACATCTTACTGCCATGTCGTAGGTGTATGAAACCATCCACTGTTTTGTCATACACAAGAAAAAATGTTTTCTGTAAGTAGCTCCTTTGTGTACTGTACTGTATGTACATGCTGCTCTGTAGTAGCACATACTATACCGTAGTAGCACATACTGTACTGTAGTAGCACATGCTGCTCTGTAGTAGCACATACTATACCGTAGTAGCACATACTGTACTGTAGTAGCACATACTATACTGTAGTAGCACATACTGTACTGTATGCACATGCTGCACTGTAGTAGCACATACTATTCCGTAGTAGCACATACTGTACTGTAGTAGCACATACTATACTGTAGTAGCACATACTGTACTGTATGCACATGCTGCACTGTAGTAGCACATACTATACTGTAGTAGCACATACTGTACTGTATGCACGTGCTGCTCTGTAGTAGCACATACTATACTGTAGTAGCACATACTGTACTGTAGTAACACATACTGTATTATAGTAGCACATACTATACTGTAGTAGAACATACTATACTGTAGTAGCACATACTGTTCTGTAGCAGCACATACTATACTGTAGTAGCATATACTATACTTTAGTAGCACATACTGGATTGTAGTAGCACATACTGTACTGTAGTAGCACATACTATACTGTAGTAGCATGTACTATACTGTAGTAGCACATACTGTATTGTAGTAGCACATACTATACTGTAGTACCACATACTGTATTGTAGTAGCACATTCTATACTGTAGTAGCACATACTGTATTATAGTAGCACATACTATACTGTAGTAGAACATACTATACTGTAGTAGCACATACTGTTCTGTAGCAGCACATACTATACTGTAGTAGCATATACTATACTTTAGTAGCACATACTGGATTGTAGTAGCACATACTGTACTGTAGTAGCACATACTATACTGTAGTAGCATGTACTATACTGTAGTAGCACATACTGTATTGTAGTAGCACATACTATACTGTAGTACCACATACTGTATTGTAGTAGCACATACTATACTGTAGTAGCACATACTGTATTGTATTAGCACATACTATACTGTAGTAGTACATACTGTATTGTAGTAGCACATACTATACTGTAGTAGCACATACTGTACTGTAGTAGCACATACTCTACTGTAGTAGCACATATTGTATTGTAGTAGAACATACTATACTGTAGTAGCACATACTATACTGCAGTAGTACATACTGTACTGTAGTAGCACATACTATACTGTAGTAACACATATTGTACTGTAGTAACATATATTGTATTGTAGTAATACATACTGTACTGTAGTAATACATACTGTTCTGTAGTAGCACATTGCATTGAATTCAAATAGGCTGTGTGCAGGTGTGTGTGCGTGCTTGTGTACATACATGCGTGCGTACGTACATTGTGTATGTGTATGTGTGTATGTGTATGCGTGTATATACATTGTAGTTCAAAATTATTGACACCCTTGTTAAAGATTAGCAATAATAAAATACATAATTCAAATACTGAGCTTTATTGTATGCAAAAAAATGATCTATTATTTTATACTAGTACAATTGCTCAGAGGAAAGAGGTTATTTTTTACATGTTTTTTTTCTCATAAAGGTAGAGGTTAAAATGATTAACACCTAAAGATTCATATAAATAAACTAGTCAACATTTTAGTATTTGGTCCCATATTCCTAGCACACAATGACTACATCAAGGTTGTGACTTGTTGGATGCATTTGTAGTTTGTTTTGGCGGTGTTTCGGATTATGTTTTGCCCAATAGGAACTGAAGAATAAATGATGTATTGTGTCGTTTTGGAGTTATTGTAAATCAGAAAAGAAGATGTTTCTGAACACTTACATTCATGTGGATGCTACCATGATTATGGCAATCATGAATTAATCGGGGTCAAAGATCATTCCCCCAAGACGTGCCGACCTCTCACCATTACCAATAACATGGGAGGTTAGAATGTCTTAGAGGTTTGATCTTTGACCCTCTGTAACTTTCTCACTCAGAATTATTATATTATTGCTCGTCTTTATTAAGGACGTCAATCATTCCAGACCCCACTGCATGTACAGAATATGTAACGTTTCAACCGTGATGTGTGAAGTGTAGAGCCGAGAACTGACTCCTCTCCAGCCTCATTAGTGTTAATCAGTGCCACTCAGATCTGTGTTAGTGCTTCGGGAGAAGGAGTTGTGGTAAAGCCCCTGGAGTCAGCTCTGTTGACGGGTGTCGGGAAACTCACCGCCACGCTTTTTGATCTGTGCAGGAGTGTTAGTTACAAAGCCGGTTAGCTGCGTCGGTTAGCTGCGTCGGTTAGCTGCGTCGGTTAGCTGCGTCGGTTAGCGAAAAGAGCTACAGTTGAAAAAAAAAAAACTTGAAAAAAGAAAAAGAGCTTTTGCATCCCTCAGCAATTCGAATCAGAACGTGACCATAGCCAGCTATTTTGTGGTGCGTGTGTGTGTGTGTGTGTGTGTATATATCCCTTGTATTTTCCTTTCCCCACTGTGAAACAGACAGTCTGAAATGGAAGCAAGGCGAATGCCCATTCCAGGGTTGGAAATAGCATGTTTGAGTTGTTATGAACCTTGCAACCACATCTGGAGACATTATTCTTGGAAGACAGGTCATCATCCTGCCAAGCCAACTGAGAAATGTTTGGTGGAAAAAAAGGAGAAAAAAAAAGAAACAATAATTAGGGCTGGCCACTCAGACAACCACTGTAAATGTCTGGACAGGGGATCCCCGCATGGAAAACATATGATATCCTTGCCTGGAATGATGTCTGGTGTAGTAACAGTTTGTTTTTATACCTGGAGAGGTAACAGCCAGTACTCTATCCCCTCAGGTAGTTGATGACTACATGGTGTGGACTGTAGAAGAACCTGGACATGCGTGGCATTTCACTACCCTTGCGGTGCAGCAGAGTAACTTTTTCCTCCGTCTGAGATCCAGAGTGTCCACAGCACACCCGGGTCCACGTCCATTTGCGAGGCAGGATTCCCATTTTCAACAGAGACATTTCCATTTGCCAGGGGAGAAGTCTCCATTCTCACCAGTAATGTCGTCGTCCCCTATGGCGAGGCGGTGTCTTGGAGTCGTGTTACCGATATTATATTTGCCTGACTGAGTGAGAGCCAAGACTCTTTCAAATGTGGCACGGTGTCAGAAGGTTAAGGAATGCACGGTCTGGCCGGTCACAAGGGACTCAATTTAATGTGACTGATCGCTACATGTACACAAAGTGGTCTGTCTTCCACGTGAACAACCAGGAATGAAGTAGGGGTTGTCGGGTAAGCAAACTCAGGGGTTGAAAGAGTGATATGACTTCTCTGCGGGAAGATAGTTTCATGCTTATCAATCACCAGGGGGTGAGCAGAGGGGAACGTTAGGCTGGCACTGACTTCACGCAAATGCGCAGCCGGTTCCCAGTGCAGGACTTCTTAGGATGATGATGTGTTTTGAAAGAACTATATAGTCACGCAGTAGTTCTGATTTAGTCATGTTTTAGCTTTACGTTAGTGGCCAGTGCTGCGGAAGTGAAGAGTCATTATGTGATGGAAAACAGCCTGGCAGGCACTATCTGTGTTCATCGCTTGGTTTCTATAGTGATTTCAAATGGTTTCAGTTGATCATTTACATTGTTCTTCGGTCATTTCCTATTTCATAATCACTCGAGACGGAACGTTCGTCCAAACGTGCCGTTGTTTGAGTGCAAAAAAGATCCCCTTTTGCAGATTCTCACCGCACTGTGTATGTGGACAACTGATAGCATTTGAATAGCTTGACCATATGCATTTCTTCCCTGCCAAATCTCAGCTTTCTGGTGGCTTAAAGCAACAGGAACAACTGCATTCCCTCACACAGTTTACACAGAGGTGGTGAGGAGGCTGGAGTTGTGTTTGTGTAGCGGGTGTTCGCTCCTCTCCCTGTCGAGACTCGTGTTACTCTGTGCCGAGTGTGTTCGAGTGCCACTCATCGTCGCGATCCCTCCCAACCTGGATAGATTACCAGCATGTGGCCTTTTCTTCTTACTGCCTGTGTGAAAGGACGACACCCTTGAGACTAAGCCTTCTGTTGTGCTATGTCAGTGTCTGTGTGCAGTGAGGTATGCAAGCCGTTTTTCTGTTTGCGCTGTGGCGTGCGTGTGTTTGCTTGGGAGTATGGTCAGGATTGGGTTGTGTGTGGGGTTGTCTACAGGAGTCTACGTGGAGTTATGTGTGTGTGGACGGGGGAGGATTGTATTATTGCTTGTGTGTTTGCATGCACGGGTGTATATGAGTGGGAATGTGTTAAGTGCCTGTGACTCGAGTGTGTGTGTGTGTGTGTGTGTGTGTGTATGTGTGTGTGTGTGTGTGTGTGTGTGTGTGTGTGTGTGTGTGTGTGTGTGTGTGTGTGTGTGTGTGTGTGTGTGTGTGTGTGTGTGTGTGCGTGCGTGCGTGTGTTGATGCTAGACCAGGGAAGGGGGAAGTGAGAGGGTAGAGCTGAATGCTGAGCTAGGCGGAGGCGGTTTAATCTCGTCATGGTGCAAGTGTTGAATCATGGGGTTGACTGTGTTTGGGGCTGGTGGGGTGGGATGAGGCTGTGCAAGGAGAGGGCCACTGATGTCAGCCCTGCAGTATGCGCACACTCACCGACAGGGCCCGCCGCATTATGCTGAAAGCTGACCCCCCCCTGTTGTGCTTCTATTTCCAGGGCGTGAGCGGAATGTCCGTGGATGAGAAGCCTGAAGCCCCCATGTACGTGTATGAGTCGACGGTTCATTGTACCAATATCCTCCTGTGCCTGAACGACCAGCGCAAGCAGGATATCCTGTGCGATGTGACTGTCCTGGTGGAGGGCAAGGAGTTCCGCGGCCACAGGGCCGTGCTGGCCGCCTGCTCAGAGTACTTCTCGCAGGCTCTGGTTCGACAGGCCGAGAATGGCTTGTTCCTCAGCCTACCTGGAGAGGTACGTATCTACTGTATAAAAACCCTGTGCGTTCAGAAGAACCTCTTCGTTTCCACACCTGGTCAAACACACAGTTAGATATTCCCTCCAATCAGGTTCTTTTATCGTCGGCCCATTTTTATCACCAGTCACTTGATAACTTCTCATTCCAATACTGAAACTCACTTTGCCGTGAACGGTGTCAAGGGGAATGGTATCGAGATGAATGGTGTCAGCCAGGCAGGAAACAAGTTAACATACGTGTTTTAATTGAATCTGTGAGGTCTAGTAGCTGAAGGCGAGAGAGTGAGATAGGGAGGTGTGCTAGCGACGGTGCTAGTAGATAATGTAGAGACATGATTAGCAATTATCACCTTTCCCTCAGCTCACTGCTCTCTTCAGCTCCTCAGCTCTCTGTCGCAGGTAGAGTCCTCTCCCTCACACAGCCAACACTCGGCTTCCTCTTCCCAGCACCCCTGTCCTTCCAGCCTCCAGTCATTCACTCATAGATGTGTCATGGAGTGATTCAAGTTCTCCACAGATGTATTTATTTAACACACTTACACGTCACATGCCGTACAAACATGTGGTGCGCGGAACTGGGGCACACACCACAGGTTTATAACATGAACGCCTGTCAAATGGCTTCTGCTGCGGAGATCTCTCCTGAAAGATCAATCCGTTCCTGCCTCACGTACAATGAGCATCATGTGTTGAGTGAGTTACTATCAGTTATTCCCCCCCCCCCCGACACACGCCGAAGCAGAATCCCTTTCATTCACACTTTCTGCGTTATGCATAATGCATGAGCAGCTGTGTATTTCAGGTGTGAGCGTGTGTGGAAAGTGACATGTTTCTGAAAGAGCCTGTGTCTTTAATGTCCATGGGCCCTGGTTGAAAGTAGTGCACTATGTAGGGAACAGGGTGCCATTTCGGGCTCATCCAATATTTCTCTCACACTGTCCTGTCTAGACGGGCCACTGTCCCAACATGTAGGGAAGGACATTTCATTGATGTCACCAATCAAGTTTTAAGGTCCTCTGTCACCCGCGTCTTTATGGTCCGTGACTTACAGGCGCTGACACATTTGCCTTATGGCCACTCTCGCCCCACCGATTTGTGTCGGCAACAATGCAGCACCGACCAACCTTTAGCTCACTAGGCCTCCTTGATACTGGTGGGTCTGGCTCCAGTCAGAGAGATCGAGAGGGGCTGTGTTCCCCAGCACTACCGAAGGCTGCCACCTATGTGCAACAAAGGGCAACTAACCGAGGAGGCCTTGATGATCACCGCAGGCAGGCAGGCAGGCAGGCGCAGAGAGAGAGAGAGAGAGAGAGAAACACACTGCAGATGAAATGTGAAACAAAGACCATTGCGGGGGCTATGACACTATCCTCTCCTCCCCTAAACTGTATCACTCCTCGCTCCTCCCAGATGACCTTGTCAGTCCGAAGTCGCCGGTGCTGCAACCGGTTAGTGACCTCATCATCGATTTAATGTCATAGCTGTTTCAGAGAGAGAGAGAGAGAGACGGGGCCCGTTCGTCAAGGTCTTTGTTCGTGATCAGATCACGAAAGTAGAACAATCAAGTCTTGTCTCCTTTAAGTCCTTAGCCAAGCAAGAGCAAACAAACAGAGGACACTTGGTTTGCATTGGATGATAGAAGGCTACACTCACAGGGTCACATTAGAGCATTCCTCCACATCACAGAACAGGGCCAGAACAAAGGGCTATTCATAGACGGACCAGTATGATGTAATATGAGATCGAATGAAGGAGAGGCATTTCAGAGAGTCGTCCGTCCGTCGTCGTCGTCGTGCCCCCCCCCCGCCCCCCCCCAGCTGGAGAAGAGTGGTCATCACGCTACTGCGGGCAGCAGTGCGGCTAAGGAGCGAGTCCGCGTCGATCAATTCAGAGCTGCTCTCCTACATGATGAAACTGGGCGTAAGTGTAATGTCTGACTGGATCCCCGGCTTGCACCACCTCACTGGAGCCCGGCTGGGAGGGTGTCAGTTTGACCTACTTGTCAGCACGTCCCCTTGGTTTCCTTATCGAAAATATATCCTCATAGTAAATATACAGCGACCGATGAAGTATATTTGTGAACAATACCGCTGTAGGGGTGATTTGATTATTATTAGTGAATTTGCATTAGGATTCTAATACAGTGAATAATTGCACGGGATGCGGCGCAAGATTTGATAATGAAATCAATTCAATTCAAATATTCATTCATACACAGGCAAGCCGACTGACTTGCGCCATGCGTCCTTTGCACATTCCCATTTCACCACAGTATGGGAAAGCAGCTCCGACCAGGGTGAATAGACGGGAGAAGATTGATTGCAGATCCAGACTGATGGAGGAGGGAGGAGGGCGGCCCCTTGCTGGACCGGTAGCCGTCTCTGGCCTCTGGTTTACTCAGCATGCATCGGGAGGGGTACCTTATACTGTATATAGTCCACTGCTTTCCACCAGGGCCAATAGGGGTCTGGTTCAAAAAGCAGTGGACTATGTAGGGCATAGTGTGACATTAAGGACGTACAGTACCTTCCCTTGTGATTCAACAGAGGGGCAGTTGGTGGAAACCTCCAACCGCCTCCTGTTTGTCAGTTCCCTCAGTCATGACTCAGGCCCATTGGTGCGTATTTTGTTAACTCCCTCTTCAGCAAAACAAAAAAATACAACCCCAGCCACACTGCTTCGATTGCAGTGATTTGTCAGTCCGTACTAAGTATAATTTTGAGCCCTGGTGAAGTGGGTTGGGAGGGAATGGCGGATGAGTGGCTGATGAGACAGGGAAATGTAATGTGCCTTGAGAGGTTTAGGGTTGGTGAGTGACATCCCCCCCCCCCCCCCCCTCCACAGACACTTGATTGGGTCGGCACCTGCAGAAGCCCAGCTAACTAATCTGAGGGACTCAGGGTGAGGTGGAAGCAGAGCAGCAACAGCATGGCTTTGCACAAACAGGGAGCCTAAGCAGGAGACTATCACACATTTACAGCTTATTAGACAGATGGCGGGAGCCGGGCGCGTATCTCTAACTCAGTCTTCCCCATACT
This sequence comes from Oncorhynchus nerka, assembly GCF_034236695.1. Taxonomy (NCBI): domain Eukaryota; kingdom Metazoa; phylum Chordata; class Actinopteri; order Salmoniformes; family Salmonidae; genus Oncorhynchus; species Oncorhynchus nerka. Next base: position 39,428,821 of record NC_088408.1, read on the forward strand.
GACAGTGGGGGAGGGGTGGGAGAAGGGAGGAGGAGAGGGGAGTGAGAAAAGGAAGAGAGAGGAACGAGTACGCTAGCGATACCCCCTGGTGTAACTGCTGGTGCTAATGCCAAGCCCCCCTGGTCGTGGCAGGGGGTCTCCTCTCCGCCAGCACAAGGGCTCAGCGCTCAGCTGACAGTAAGGATACAGGCTCTTTGTCTGCCATTTGAGCAGGCTCCTCTGAGAAGCACCTTGAGCAGCTTATGTTTCCCTCCCAGCCTACTAGCCAGCCAGTCAGTCAACCAGCCAGCCAGTCAGTCAGTCCGGGACACCCGGTGAGAGCCTGCAGAGTGATCCCTGTGTGTTTTATAATGGCTGGATTTAACCCACGAGATCCCAGACAATTAACCACGGGCTGCGCTGTGTTTTCAATGTCTCATCTCAGACGCTGGGTGTCTCAAACGGGGGACGGCAGTAATGTTCTGCAGTTAGCCCGTTTGTATAGAAACAAAGCAGGATAGAGTGCAGCATCCTGAAGAGTAAAGACAGGGACAGTGTGTAAAGTCAGAGCTGAGCGTACTCCTAGCAAAGCTGCAGGGTCATGTCCTCCCCATCGTCTCACCATGGACAGTAAACTACAAGATGATTAAGCAGTGCAGTGTTTGATTTAATCCACACTGTCAAGGGAGGTTTACTGGGGCGGCAGGTAGCCTAGTGGTTAGAGCGTTGGACTAGTAACTGAAAGGTTGCTAGATTGAATCCCCCGAGCTGACAAGGTAAACATCTGCCGTTCGGCCCCTGAACAAGGCAGTTAACCCAGTGTTCCTAGGCCGTCATTGAAAGTAAGAATTTGCTCTTAACTGACTTGCCGAGTTAAATAAAGGTCAAATAAAACTCTATGGTTACGGCTAAGCTGTGGCTAGACGTTGCAGTGTGTCCCAGTGTGGGAAAACATGTTGTTCCTTTCCTTTTCATCACTGATGAGACACTATGCATTCATTCACATTAGCCGTCAAATTGACTTTTTATGACTTTGTATTTCCCTCCTGTTATTGGCATAGTAGCCTAAATGGATTCCGGACAGACTGACCAATGGGCTTGGCTCTACTGCAGCAGTTCATTATCCCTGTGCTCCCTCCTCCACTCTCTCCCATCCCCATCCTACGACGGTAAATCGCATTGACAGCCAACCCTCCATGCAGTATCTCCCTCCATTAGCGCTGTGCTGTGACTCATCGTCGTTGAGGTTACTCGGCAGAGCTGATATTAAAGCATCTAGCGGGTAGACTCTCCAGTGGAGATGGGAGTATTTATCTTCGGGCTCGGCGGCGGCGGCCGGGGAAGTACTCCATTGTCATTCCATGCAATGTCCTCATTAGGATGCATGACATGCAGGAATTCACTGGAGTGCATTTGCATAAATTAACCATCTCAACTTCAGAGAGGGGTGAAAGGCTGATGTAAGAACAGAGAGAGAGATAGACTGGAGGAAGAGGGTGTGTGAGAGCGAGAAATAAAGAGAAAGAAAGACAAAGAAAGAAAAAGAGAGAGGGGCAGGATAGTATTCCACACTGCCTGTTTATGAAAGGATATTTGAAAAGGACTTCCCAAAAATGGCATGGGAATTGTCAGGGTTCTGTGATGCACTCTTGCTATAACTTCCTACTCTGTAATGGTATCGCTCCCCCCAGTCCCCAGACACAGAGTAGGGCCAGATCCACCCAGTCCACAAGCCCACATTAGCATAATGGCCCAGATCTGTCACCTTGATTAATTTGTCCCTTTGTCTTAACTCATGCAATAAGTGCTGCTAACGGCCTGAAACGCTTCATATGTCAATGTCGATCCACTAATGACCAGGAAATGCTCTTTATATCCTATATCCTTTGCTTTTTGTTCGTCCTTTAATTTATTATAGTGTAGCTTTCCCTCTCTCCCTCTCTCTCTTTCTTTCTTTCTTTCCCTGTCTCCCTCTCTCTTTCTTTTTTTCCCTGTCTCCCTCTCTCTTTCTTTCTTTCTTTCTTTCTTTCTTTCTTTCCCTCTCTCCCTCTCTCTTTCTTTCTTTCTTTCCCTCTCTCTCTCCCTCTCTCTCTCTTTCTTTCCCTCTCTCCCTCTCTTTCTTTCTTTCCCTCTCTCTCTTTCCCTCTCTCCCTCTCTCTTTCTTTCCCTCTCTCCCTCTCTGTTTCTTTCTTTCCCTCTCTCCCTCTCTTCTTTTTCTCTCTTTCTCCCCCTCCGGATCCCTCACGCTTGCCTTCGTTGGGCTACTGTGCTGGTTTCATCACTGGAGTAATCACGTATGGTGCAGGACACACATAAAGAGGTGCTCCCGCAGGCAGCAGCTGCTGATACAAGCTGAAAATAGATCCCGGCGACGCTCAGCACTCCCCCCCCCCAGCCCAGCAGCAGCTCCGTGTTTGTTTGTCAGCAGCCCTGATGCGGCGGGCCAGCCAAGCCCAGCCGACCAGCCTCATTTAAGCCCAAACCACTTTCACGTTTAAAGACGGCTGGTTGTATCTGCCCTGTTTGTAGGTGTGTCAAAGGAAGGGAGGGGTGGACAGTGCGTGGCGAGGAGGCGCTCTCTCTCTCTCTCTCTCTCTCTCTCTCTCTCTCTCTCTCTCTCTTTCCATCTGTCTGCAGGGAGGTGTCTGTGTTCCTGTGTTGTGTGCACGCGTGTTTGCGCACACTGATGTGGCAGAGTGGTACCGCAGTGGTATAGTAGAGGTGCTGTGCTCATCAGTAGTGGCGAGTCCAGTCAAAGCCTCTTTCCTTCCACTGTGCACCGTACACATAGTGTGTAACATCAGGATATTCTCCCCTACGTGTTTATTTGGACTGTAAAGCTAAAACATTTCATTTGGCTCTCTACATTTTGGATTCGAGATTAAATATTTTATATGAGGTGACAGTACAGAATGTCACCTTATATTTGAGGGTATTTTCCATACATGTCTGTTTTACCGTTGAGAAATTTTTGCACTTTTAGGTATCTAGTCCCCCCATTTGAAGGTGTATTTGGACAAATTCCAGTCAAACGTTTTGTATTTGGTCCCATATTCCTAGCATGCAACATCAACATCATGCAACAACTACATCAAGCAACCTTGGATGCATTTGCAGTTTGTTTTGGATGTGTTTCGGATTATTTTGTGCCCAATAGAAAGGAATGATAAATAATGTATTGTATAATTTTTGGAGTCACTTTTATTGTAAATAGGAATAGAATATGTTTCTGAACACTTCTACATCAACGTGGATGCTACCATGATGAAGCGATAATGGCCGACAAGCCGGTGTTTGGGGGATATATCGCCACGGGTGTTGTTAGGTCCGAGACAAAGTCGACGGCAGTCAAACCGTGCCAATATCTCCTCCAAACACCGGCTTCGACGGCATTATCACACGACAGGTTACCAATTTATTCAAATTATGATTTACATATATTCAAAACTTTATTATTATGTATTTATTCATACAATTTCGTCCTTCCACAAGAAATAGTCCTGACACAAATCTAGGGTTGCTACCCAAGCTGGCTGGATGTTCGTTCTATCGGTTCGGTTGCCAGAGACGCGACCCAGTCGTTAAGTCCTTTTATTCTGTATCTATGGATGCAACCCAGTCGTTCGTTCTAAATGTTCCATTGCCATACTGGCTAGCAACGTTCTTATCCCTTGCTTGCTAGCTAGCCAACTATGGCTAATTTAAGGTCACATCAAACAGTGCATCCAGAATAACAACAGTAGCATTTGCATTTGTTTAAGCTGTTTTCTAGTGATATTTATTTGGATACATATAACAATGAGCTAATGAGGTGTGATTTCACCTGGCATAGATAGAACATGTGCTCCCTCGTCAGGACACTGTTGTTCAGAGGAGCTAGCCAACAACACAGCTAACACAATCACTTCAAACACTGAAGCTGGAAAGACTGCAAACTATTTGCACTTCGTTTAGTTTTACCTGTTTTCTATTGATATTTCTTTGTATATATCTATAAAAATTATGCTGATTCATGATTTCAATTATCTGAGAAAAGCCGCCTGGTTGAATGTCTCATCCAGACTCCCGACACCTTCATTACTATGCAACAGCTGGAGATCAAATTTGAATATTGAAACAATGTTGCAAATGACGTAGAGACTGGCAGCAAGGTTTATACAAATCTCTGGTGTTGAAAACATAATGTTAGTTTAAAAGATATGTGAGATAACGTCTAGATGCTTTTTTAGAATGGAGTTCAAGTTTATAAATTGCCCTGCTGGGCTGATGAGTCAGTGGATTGCGCAGTCAAATGGAACAGAGTAAATAGGAATTTTAACGTCATAGATTTAGCCGGTGGTAACTTGTGGGATAAGTTTGAACCAATCAGCATTCAGGGTTACACCCACCCGTGTAAAATTACGGATAATCGTGAATTTAATCGAGAATAATGATGAGTGAAAAAGTTACAGAGGCATAACTATCATGCTAAACATGCTTTAGGCTAAATCAAATCAAATAAAAGTTTGTTGGTCACGTACAAAGTTTAGCAGATGTTATAGCGGGTGCAGCGAAATGCTAATGTTACTAGCTCCTAAAGTGACCAGTGTTTAAAGGGCAGGGTAGAGTACCGGGTGGTAGCCGGCTAGTGACAGTGTTTAAAGGGCAGGGTAGAGTACCGGGTGGTAGCCGGCTAGTGACAGTGTTTAAAGGGCAGGGTAGAGTACCGGGTGGTAGCCGGCTAGTGACAGTGTTTAAAGGGCAGGGTAGAGTACCGGGTGGTAGCCGGCTAGTGACAGTGTTTAAAGGGCAGGGTAGAGTACCGGGTGGTAGCCGGCTAGTGACAGTGTTTAAAGGGCAGGGTAGAGTACCGGGTGGTAGCCGGCTAGTGACAGTGTTTAAAGGGCAGGGTAGAGTACCGGGTGGTAGCCGGCTAGTGACAGTGTTTAAAGGGCAGGGTAGAGTACCGGGTGGTAGCCGGCTAGTGACAGTGTTTAAAGGGCAGGGTAGAGTACCGGGTGGTAGCCGGCTAGTGACAGTGTTTAAAGGGCAGGGTAGAGTACCGGGTGGTAGCCGGCTAGTGACAGTGTTTAAAGGGCAGGGTAGAGTACCGGGTGGTAGCCGGCTAGTGACAGTGTTTAAAGGGCAGGGTAGAGTACCGGGTGGTAGCCGGCTAGTGACAGTGTTTAAAGGGCAGGGTAGAGTACCGGGTGGTAGCCGGCTAGTGACAGTGTTTAAAGGGCAGGGTAGAGTACCGGGTGGTAGCCGGCTAGTGACAGTGTTTAAAGGGCAGGGTAGAGTACCGGGTGGTAGCCGGCTAGTGACAGTGTCTAAGGTTCAGGGCAGGGTACTGGTCAGAGGCCGGCAGGTGGTGATTTTTTTATTAGTCTGATGGCTTAGAGATAGAAGCTGTTTTTCAAGTCTCTCGGTCCCAGCTTTGATGCACCTGTACGGTCTCCACTTTCTAGATGGTAGCAGGGTGAACAGGCCATGGCTCGGGTGGCTAAGTTTCTTGATTATGGTCTTGGCCTTCCTGTGACACAGGGTGCTGTAGATGTCCTGGTGGGCAGGCAGTGTGTCCCCAGTGATGCGTTGGAATGACTACACTACCCTCTGGAGATCCCTGCTGTTGCGGGCGGTGCAAATACCGTACCATGCGGTAATACTTGTGACATCTTCTAATGGGCGGGGTTAAATACATACGGTGCATTCATTTCTAAACTGTGAAAACAGATATGTATGAAATACCCTCAAATAAAAGTTGACATGCTGCACTGTCGTTTCATATAACGAATTTGATCTCAAATCCAAAGGTTGGAATATAGAGCCAAATTAAACGTTTTAGTGTCACTGTCCAAATAAATACGTAGGTGAGTGTATCTCGTGTTATTGTTTGATCAGGCCAAACCCTTTCCTAACCCGGACAACGCTGGGCCAATTATGCACTGCTCCATGGGTCTCCCGACCGCAACAGAGCCTGGACTCGAACCCAGAATCTCTAGTGGCACAGCTAGCAGTGCCTTAAGCCACTGGGGAGGCCCAATCTGGTGTATTTTAAACCCATTTAGAATAATCCCTCCAACACAATCAACACACATCTCAGTGATTTAATTCCTTCTGCTAGGAATGATTGAATGACCTCAGGCTTTTAAAAAAAAATCCCCCTCTATGTTTGTATTTCCTTATATACACTGCCCAGTTGTTTTTCCAAAAGCACATTTCTGTGGTTTGTGAGCTTCATTTCTGAGGAGGGAATATCCGGTTTTACTAGAAGGGTGCGTGGCACAGAGCATTGGAGTGCCGGTTTGCCTGCAGCCTCTACTGCTGACAGTTGGCAGCGGGCAGTCTTCTCTCTCAGAGAGAGAGAGAATACCATTACACCTAGGGAATTCATCTTGTGTTGTTCCTACCAACAATGGAAAGCAAAAATAATCAGTAAACACTGGGCCTTTTCTCCCTGGTCATTAAAAACACATTGAGAGAGCCCGTTAAGTGTTACCGGGAACTTGACATCGCTCTGACAAAGAAAAGTGCTTCGCTGAACAATGCCGCTCCCCGATTCAAAGTGAAACCCTCGTAGTTGTGTTTGTGAGGACACCTTGCCTTGTGTAGTTTCACGTGGCATTCCTCGAGCCAGACCCGAACAGAGGTGCGTTCGCCATCAGAAACTGTAGTTAAACAGCACTGTGTGCTACTGTTGCCTGCGCAAGGGATGTGTCTCTCAAATTGAGCTTAACACTGGTTTCTCTCTACAGACACCAAACAGAATGGCATTAAACAGCTAGCTAGCCTGGCTCTGTCCTCCTGTCTCTCTGTCTTCAACAACAACAGTAGTAGAGGGCGGCCAAGCTTCTGCAGTCTCAGGAGTTTACCTAATTATCCAGCATTAAGTCTAAATGGAAGGATTCCCTCTCTCATCCTAGTTTACTCCGTATGGCTGCAGTGAAGATTAGCCACTGTCTTGCATAATCGTTAGGTTTTAGAGGCACTTCACCTCAGAGGGGCTGCAGGGGACTGATAGGCTACCGCCGGGCGGCAGGGCAGACAGACTGTGGTGGGCCAGTGGAATGTCAGTATGCCACAAGGGTTATTGTAGTGAAAATGGGGAGTTGGACACAACATAAAATGGGAGTTGGACACAGCCAGCCAGCTAGCCCAGCACCACTGGGTTTTTAAAAATTTGCCAGGCTGTATAGAAAGTTCGGTGCTGACCCGATAAAAGATTAACTGGTACTTTAAAGTGTTTGTTTATGGTCATTAGAGCTGTCGGGTTGTCTCACCACACTCCAAGGGCTCAGAACAATGGCAGTGCTGATGGTAATGCTGGCAATTTCCCTGTTTTTTTGCAGGTCACTGCCAGGGGATTCGCCCCATTGTTGCAGTTTGCCTACACTGCTAAGCTGTTACTCAGCAGAGAAAACATCCAGGAGGTCATCCGCTGTGCCGAATTCCTGCGCATGCACAACCTGGAGGACTCGTGCTTTCGCTTCCTGGAGGCCCAGCTCCGCAGCGAGGAGGACGGCCTGCTGCTGTGCCACAAGGTGGCGCCGGCCGAGGGGAACCACGAGGCTGAGGACGAGAGCATGCAGTCTGAGACGACAACAAAGGTTGCCTCCCCCCGGGCCCGGCGGCGCGCTGAATGCTTGGCCTCCTTGCGGCAAGCACCAGACGCGGACCCGTTAGCCATGGCGGTGCCCAGCGACTTCGCAGACGGACGGCTGGACTTCGACAGGCACGGAGCATCGGACCTCCCTCGCTGCCCCAAATACAGGAAGTACCAGTGGGCCTGCAACAAGCACAATAACGACACCTCCTCACACACCAGTACCTCAGGTTTTCCAAGCACATTATTATTTAAGGAGACCAGCGGTGGCATCAGCGACGGGGCAGTCCGGGACCAGAGTAGGCCGCCGGTGGCTCAAATCAAAGTGGAGCCTCGGGCAGAGGAAGAGGCCATCTCGCTGTGCTTGTCAGGGGACGAGCAGGATGGCCATGACAAGGACGACGTGACAGCCATGGAATTGGACAGTGTCCCAGTGGTATCCCCCTCTTCCGTCAAGAGGAGCAAGTCCCCCACCTGCATCCGCGCCTTCTTCAAGAAAGGAACGGACCTGTCAGGTCTGCCCAACGTGTCACAACAGCTATTCGCCAACAGACTCGCCAGCGTCTGCCCCGAAGACAAAGAAACCACTCAGGGAGATTTCAGGCCTTTCACTGCAGTGGAGCTGGGCCTGTCTGTTACATCCCCAAAGGTAGTGGACGGCTTCCCTCCGATGCTGTCGTCGCTGAAGTCCGCCTCCTGCGACGGCGTTTGCAAGCAGGAAGTGGAGCTGGACCGCCGCAGTGTCATCTTTTCCTCCTCGGGGGCCTGCGACCGTCTGGGCACCCCGGCGCATTCCTACCCCGGTGGGAACTCTTTGGAGATGGAGCTCTCAGAGCACACGCCAAAGAGTCTGTGGGCTGGTGCCAGCCAGTCCCTCCCCACCTCACAGACCTACTCTCCCAGCAGCGCCCCCACCCTCGCTTCCACCACCACAGAGCCCCCGCCGCTCCTCTGCCACCCGCGGCCCAACACCAGCTGCCCAGTACCAATCAAGGTGTGCACGCGCTCGCCGCCCTCCGAGACCCGCACGAGGACCTCCAGCTCCTGCTCCTCCTACTCCTACGCGGAGGACGGGAGCGGCGGCTCACCCTGCAGCCTGCCCCAGTTTGAGTTCTCCTCCTCGCCGTGCTCCAACGTGGCTCTCCGCCTCTCCACCGACCAGCAGGACCAGGGCGTGATAGGGGGAGATGCCCTCTTCAACCAGGTACGCCCCAAGATCAAGTGCGAGCAGTCGTACGGCACCAACTCCAGCGACGAGTCGGGATCATTCTCCGAGGGTGACAGCGAGTCGTGCCGAGTCGAGCAGGGGCCAGAGGTGAGTAAATTTAACACTATCACACTGCCTTCTCTCATGTTGTACACAATGGCTCATACACCCAGTCCCACCTTGGAGACAAATCATCATCTCACAGTGACCTTGCTCTCTGGGTCTGCATTCACAGTCATTAGATCATCATGTAATTGAAGCGGGAGTATTATTCTTTCAATAACAGATTTACAGCAACACCACCGTGAACAGAACAGGGGCACAGATGCGCCTTGATAATGTTAATCGGCTCTACGCACTGTTTGAGATCTGTGTAATGAGTCTGAATAGGAGCGAGGGTCCAAACCGAACGCGCTCGCTCGAACAGTCTGAGCCCACACACACACACACCCGAGGATGCGGTGGTCGTGTCGAGGGCTGTGATTGGTTGATCCTATGGACAGGGAAGCGCTGGTGTGTGTAGAAGGGCTAATAGACTGAGATGTAGACGGCCGGAGCTGGGGAGGAGTCCGGGTTCTCTCTAAGGCCCGGGGTCTGAAGGGGTTCTCCTGTGACTTTATCTCTGTCCCCCTTAGCTGTCGCGGGCTAAATAGCTGATATTATCCCTCCACAAACCTGACATCTCTAATCCAATTCCACACAATCTGCATCTGCTAATTGTCGAGCCACCTCGCTTGGGCATGCACACTGTATACATGTATGCTGTGTCACCAATACACCTGCACTACTTGAAGGCGAAGG